>NW_026590062.1:7627703-7653916 GCF_907164565.1 Psammomys obesus | reverse complement strand
GAAGGAAGGAAGGAAGGAAGGAAGGAAGGAAGGAAGGAAGGAAGGAAGGAAGGAAGGAAGGAAGGCCTCCTGTGTCATCAAACCCTATAGGTCAAAGCACTTAGACATGCTAAAATTATTATGTCCAACAGATGAAGATTCCAATCTCACAGCATATGTAGAACATCACAAAAACTATTTCAATAAAGGCAGTTATTTTAGAACTGGCTGAATGCCCAGAGAATGCCAAAATATATTTTAACCAAAGGGACAGGAAAGGAAATAGAGTGGATTTGAACTCAATTTTAAATCTACTATGGCTTAAATAACAACACAATTTTCTCTCGTTACTTTTACACAAAATTAGATTAATGGAGGTGAACAGATACTCTTAAAAAAAAAAAACTCATTTCATTCATTGCTTTATCTTAAAGTTCACAATCCTGTGTACTTGGGAGCTACATTTTAATTGAATTTTGGGCACTTTAGGAAAATGCACTGAATACAATACTGATATTATAAGGTGACATATGGGAAAGGACTCAGTATTACATGCTGTGTTCTGTATGTCTGGCTGAGTGAAAGGGGGAGTACTACTCCTATAAAGAATGTTACCTTTACATCATGTAATCGGCATCCATATATTAAACAGCCACATAGAACAGCTTTTCCTGCTTTCTAAATTAAACCTTCAACCTTACACTAACTGTGTCTCAAGATGATGGAGTGCGAAGTGTGCCATTCTGTTCTTTATTTCATAGCAGCGGTGTGAAGTAGTAATGAAGCTGGTGCAGTCCTGACCCTCACAGAACGTTTCACTGAGAAGCCATCTCTATCCCACTTAAGGGCTTACTGCACACACAGGCCATCCAGGATCAGTTACTCACAGTTTTCCTTCTCGGTAAACTTCACTTCATCACTTGCATAGAAATAAACACATATGCATAAACAAAAAATTGTTTACAATAGGTGTGGTCATGTATTCCTTTAGTCCCAATACTCAGGAGCCAGACATGAGTTTAGAGCCAGCCTAGCCAACACAGAGTTCGACAACTGGACGTGGTTTCATTTGAGACCCTTTCTCCCCCTCCAAAAAGAAAGCAAAACAAGGAAGAATTTACAGCATGCTTATAGCTGAGTTCTCTAATAATCTCAAATTATCAACACATTTCAAATCAAATCCAATAATTAATTTCAAACTTTGGAAAGACTTTAGACATTCCAAATAGGTGTTTTATTAACTAATGTGCAAGCAGTAAGTTGTGTTAACTCAGAGGATATTTTTTCAATATTCATTTCCACACGACTGAATGTGGCAAACTTAGTCAACAGAAAACTGATTTTGTGAGCCAGGATGCATCCCAACAGTGACTCAGCTAACTGCCGTGATGCATCAAGAGGCTGGAGAGGACAATGGTCACTCTGAGCCATGCCCACCTGCCCCTTCCCTCTAGTCTCCTGGTGGAGTGAAGCTGGGCAAGGCCCTGAGCCTTTAGACACTGACGCTGGCAAACTGCACTCACAGTCTGCCAGCTGCTTAGGCAGAAGAACCCCACCTACAACACAGCCCCGTCTACAACAGGTGAGGATGGACTTGGCTTGGACCTCCTCCCTTCACAAGCAGCTCCTAGTGTAGCGCTGGGACACATGTGAGTTAGGGAAGCACAGTCTGAAAACATGCACTGTACTTCTTGGAAAACTCATGGTGCTCAAATTCTTTGGGCTGTAAATAACATCTAAAAACCCCAAATTTGTTGCACCCAAAAAATATCACCTCGAAAATAAGTAAAATAAAAAAATTTGTTTTGTAATATGTATGTGTAAGAGTTCTCTCCTTCCACCATGCAGCACGCAGACCCTGGAGATGTAACCTGGGGCACCACTGAAGTGCAGCAGAAAGCACTTTTCCAACTAAGCTATGGCATAGACTCATAGAGCACTTAATGTCAACAAATGTTTAAAGGGGTATTTATTGAACCTGAGCATTAACGATAAAAAAGACAAATTCCATCTCTCAAAGAGTCTCCAAACTATAGAGGAGACAAATTCAACCAATTACTATGCAAACAAGCAAAAGTTAGTGTGGGTTAGCTAATCAGAAGTACTGTCAATACAGCTGTTAAACGAAGAGAGTTCTGTGGTTAGAGTATACAGCTATAGCCAAGGACCCAAGTTTGAGTCCCAGCATCCACTTCTAGAGGCTCACAACTGCCTCTAGCCTCTGAGAAGCACCCATACTCACACGAACATAACTAAAAATAAAATATCAAAGAAAAACAGGAGGCCAGCAAAGCCTTCACCCTTAAAAGCTACAGAAGCACATACACACATCAGCACCTGAACTTGAACTTCCCTCTTTTCTAACCATTTACCCCCCCCAAAAAAAATTATTCCATATTTATTATATGTCCCCTCGTCCTTACCAAACCAAATGAGGACCCCACACAGCCATGGACTACTACTGTTCTATTCTATACTATTGAATAGAATAGTATACTATTGGTATAAATAGCAACATGCAAGTGAGTGTCCCATTCGGAAAGGAAAGCTAACCTTCTGGTTACTGAACAAAATTAAGTCATTCCAGCTACCAGTCAGCACTTTCCCATCACTGGGCCTCCGAGCTCCCTCCTTACAAAGCCATTATTCTACCACCCACAAGAGCTCCCATTCTGGACCACAGAATGGGCCCTGATTCATGAATCATGAGAAAAGCCAATTAGCTGTGTAACTAAATTTGTTTTAACTCCGCCTTTCAAAGTAAGAGTGAGTGGCTACATGGCTACAAGGAGAGCGAAGTGTCTTGGAGCGGTGAGGTAAGGTCTTTTGATGTGCTGCAACCTCTAACACCCCAAAGCTACATTAAATGATTTCATCCTACCAATGTCCTCACCTTGCCTGAGAAATGATTCAATCATTAGTTTGAAGTAAGCCAGTCTCCTGGTGACCATCATTAGTTGTAGAAGTCTGCTGTAAGTCCAGATACCTCCATCACAGAAACAAGAGCAGCTGTGGATTTTCACCCTGATGCTGAGGAATGGATCCAAGGCCTTGTGCAGGCTGAGTACCCTCTGCCCCTGGGCTACAACCCAGCCTTTACCTGATAAACTTAGCCATATAATTAGGCTATACTTTTGGACAATTTTTTCTGCTTTTTTCTTCAACTATTTCCATTAATTTTTTAATGAATGAAAAGTCAAATTCGACTGGCTATTAAGAAGCTGGGACCACAGCAAAACTGGCCCTTCTCCCAGTTACTCTCCTGCAGGGTAAGAGTGAGGAAAGCATCTCACATACTTATGCAAGCAGCCTGCAGTGCAAAGGGAGGCAAAAACCAGGTGTCAAAGCAAGGAGCTACTTTAATAATAAGTTATGTATTCCTTCCTCCCTTTCTTTCCTGGTCGGTCGGTCAGTCGGTCAGTCGGTCAATCAGTTGTTGATGTTTCTTTTGTTTTTGTTTTGAGAACAACAAAGCTCACAACTGAGCCCTGACTGGCATGGAATTCACTAAGCAAGTTAGGTAGGCCTCATACTTGCAGGGATTCCCCTGCTTCTGCTTTCCAAGTATAAAGATCACAGGACAACATCACCAACTGAGATGATAATAATAAAAGTACCAATATTGTCATAGCTAAAGAAGCAATGATATAATCACGCTCTAGAGATGTCACATCATGGAAGGCATGGGAAGCATCCCTTCAAGAACAGCGGACAGCTTCAGTGCAGCAGTGAGTCAGGTTGACACTATCAGGATGTATGTACTTAGAGGCAGCAGGTGGAGCCCAGGCCACATGAACTGAACTGAACTCCAGTGTTTGTGCACACTGATCCTGATACCTAGTAGCTACTCCTGCAGCAGACATTCCTTCCTCTACACCCACAATGCTCCCGGTTCTGAAACATTCTGCATTGCCCACCATCAAAAACCACAGTCCTTTCTACCACTAATCCTGTCGCTTCACCCACTTCAACTCTTTCCTGCTTCTTAAATATTGGTCCAAAGTTGGAGCGTATGAAGCATGTTTGAGGTCCTCGTGTTATCTCCAAAACAATGAAAAACAAACAAACAAACAAAAAAAAAACCACTAAATAACTCAGTTCAGAAGAGCACTTCCTCAGAAAAGCCACTTCTGACAGCTGCTTCCCAAGCTCAGCCCATACTATCTCTTGGCTGTTATCAGCTGCAGCTTGTGTCTATAAATTCAGTAATGTCTGTTTCTCCCTTTCACCAATAAGCTAAAACTCAGAGAGTGAACAAACCAGCTTGTTCCAGTCATGACTATGTGCCCTGGTGTGGTGTGTAGTGGTGTGCCTTGGCTGCACACAATGGAGTAAGCAGGGGCTTGCTACACTAACACACCTCAACCAGTGCAAAGCTTCCCAGTAAGGTTCAGGGCAACCCTAAGAAATTCCTCCCTGCCAATGAACTGAAAACCTATGAAAGAAACTCTGAAAGGATCAAGTTTTACACCCTATGACTTCAAGAATGAAGACAAAATTCTCCGTTTGTGGGCCCACTAGATTTGTGTCAGAAGAATAATACCATATTCTTGAATTCAATCTTTAAAGCTAGACTATTCTCAAAAAAAAAAAAAAAAAAACACACAAAAGACTAAAGATCAGTTTATAAAAGTAAAAAAAAAGGCTCAGAAAGAAAACTCGGACAGTAGAGAAATTTAAAGGAATGGATGGTTGCTGGACTGGAGAGCTCCTGAGCTTACTGCGAGAATGAAAAGCTGCCAGGGTCGGGCTGTGGCAGGAAAAACTGAAGTTATGTTTTATATATGGAAAGGATCCTCAAAAACAGCAGGAAGCAATTACTGGATTTTAAAGGTAGCCTGTTAAGGATCTATAACACTTTCTTTAAAAGAAACAACCTTCATCAGCAAGGCAGGATTCTCTTTTTTGACTTACAGATCCAAAGGCTCAGGTTTTTCCCATAATAGCTGTACTTTAAAAACCTTGTTCTTTATGTACACACCATCACTTATGAGGGCTTATTTTGCGCAGGGATTGAGTCTGCATGTCCTGTGTCCAGGAGTCCAGGACACAAACCAATCGGCACACAAGCTGCAGAGATCATGGATGCATGGACAAGGCCAGTACACAGCTCATAGCGCTTTCCTCTTCTAGTTCCTCAGTGCTGTTCCCTCTGAGCAAGCTAACAGTGGTAATGTTCCCTTCATGCTTGCAACTGGTGGACTATGTTATAGCACAGTCCATGAGCTGACAAGTTTATTTAATATTTCTCCAAAGAAATGGCACTTCACAGCTGGTGTGTGGTGGTACATGCCTTTAATCCTAGCACTCAGGAGGCAGAGGCAGCTGGGTCACTGTGAATTCAGGCCAGCCTGGTCTACAAAGTGAGTCCAGGACAGTCAAGACTACACAGAAAAACCCTGTCCTGGGGGTGGGGCACTTCACCACACTTGAAATATTAAAGTTTTTTAAAATACAGCTTATAAAGATAATTTTCAAACTTTACAATAATACCCTGCACTTGATTTTCATTAAGCAACTGTCATATATATATTTATATCAGCTATATGTACAAACTCTTTGAGCACTGTCTTGTCAATCAGTCTTCTACGCTCTATGTCGTAAGTTTAACAGAAAGCAGGATGAGACTGTTGCACTAGAACATACCTACTGGACAACTGTGAGACACTGAGGGATCCTCAGAGGATAGGCCAGCAGTGTGTGCCTTTTCAAATAATTTAAAACCAAGTTTGTCCAAGTCACTAAAGTGCCCAACATCGTAGACACAGGGACAGCTATTGGAGGTATGTATTCTAGGGTCACATGGCAGCACAGTTCTCATTCTAATTTTTAAACCCACATTTAATCATAGCATCACTGATCTCAACAGGAAAAATAAAAGTCTTTTTGGTTCTCTCTTGCAGCTGTGTAATCAAACAGTGATCTTCACACATGCCTTGGAAGCTTCTATCACCGAGCTACACCCCAACTCACAGAACTTGTTAAGTGATAAGCTGTCAACTCAGTTTCCCCAAACTGCAGGCTCTATCTCAAGCACATGCATCGCTAGTTCTCCTTGCCAAGGTTGTTTTATTCATGTTGGGGAGAGTATCCACCAAACACTTAAGTCTGGGCGGTACTGGTCACCACTAATACCCCAGCTCAAATACTTTCCCACCAAAAAGCAGATGGTTAAACGTGTTATTCTGGAGGCTGTGCAACACTTTCCTTTGGATAACCACACTCTGGTTAATGGGCCTTCGTGGCATTTTCGCTCCAAATACGAAAAAAAGACATTTGCTGGAAGGACAAGCTTTTATAAACTTGAAAAGTTAAATTTCTGAGCTGGAGAGATGGCTCAGCAGTTAAGAACACTGGCTGCTCTTTCATAGGACCTGGGTTCAGAACCCAACACCCACACAGAGGCTCACGGTGGCTGTTACTTTAGTCTCAGGGGAACAAGTACTCTTGTCTGGCTTCCACAGGCCCTGCATACACATTATGCACAGACACACATGCAGGGAATCAGTTATACACATGAAATTAAAGGAAAAAGTAAGCTCCTTCAAACACTTTTAAGTAACACCTAGATTCCATTTTCTGAGAGAGTACAACTGTAGGTGTAGTATGGGCCATAACCTAGAGACAGTGCTCATGTGCCAGTCACCCACCACTGCCACCCTCAATACAAATGTCAACACTGGAGAGACAGGAAAATAAAGGCTCAATATCACAAAATAACTCTGACCTTACGACTCTCTGAAAGGGTCTACAGGCCTCACTACCTAAACCCAACCATGGTGGCTATACTAGACTCTAAAATTGCTGGCCTAAGTTGCTGGTGACAAAGCCCTGCCATGGACAGTCAGTTCCAACCATGGAGATTATTTTTAGTTGGGAGGAGGCTTCCTACTTGAGGCAAAGAAGAAAGATGACACTTACTTAAAAAAAAAAAAAAAAAAAAAATCTAATGAGACTTCTATAAATCACTCCACACTGAATTTACATTTACTTCTTGTGGCATAGCATAAAATGAAACATTGCCTTCAGTAAACATCACTTTATAAGTCTCAAAAAATCTAAATGAAATATCTCTTCCCTCCTCCCCCCCCCCAACTGCAAATATTTCCAATTGATGTAACCACTCCCCCATATGACTTGGTCCCCAGGGTTAGCCCACTCTGGCCACGCTCTGCAAGGCTCCAGGTTCTGTAGCTCTTGAGCATTGTAAAGTGAGCACATCACTGCAACTATCTGTGAAGGCAGAGAGCAGTGAACATGTTAATTAATTACCCTGAGTGGGTGAGTGAGGTGGAAGGTTTCTACATGGCTAGACAGAAGCGGCAACCAAATCATCATCTTTTTCACTCCCAGAACTCAGACCCCTTTTCTTGTGCACTATTGGCCAATCTATTTTTAAATCACAATGCACAACTTCATATTTATTGCTCATCAACTGTATCCAGTTAATCAGATCCACAGACTGAAAATAATCTTATTTTTAAATCAACTAGACTGAGATTTTTTTAAGATTTATTTATTATATATACAGTGTTGTGCCTGCATGTACACCTGCACACCAGAAGAGGGCACCAGATCTCATTATAAATGGTTGTCAGCCACCATTTGGTTGCTGGCAATTGAACTCAGGACCTTTGGAAGAGTAGCCATCTCTCCAGCCCTAAATTGAGATTATTAAAGCACATTTTCTTCCTCATCAGTCAGCACTTGTTTTTTTAGTCATCAAGGACTGGCCTTCCTCTCTGATTCATGCAAACCACAAGCCCAGTGAAAAGCTGGGGGAGGCAGCGTAGTGAGTGAGACTCACCTAGCCTCAAACCCTAGTACCACTAACCTAGGCATGGCTGTGCACACCTACAATCCCAGCACTCTGGATGTGGATGTGGAGGCAGGAGGTTCAGGAGCTCAAAGCCAAGGCCAGGCTGGAAAGCAGGAGACTGTAAAAAAAAAAAAAAAAAAAAAAGCACTTGACTCAAAACTCCTTGCCAAAGCTTGAACTTCACGGCAGCTGTCTCTTGGATGTTTATGCTAGTTGGCGGTTCCAGAAACATTCTCAGCAGTTCCTTTTCAACATTACAGGCCACAATTCAATCTCTAGTAAAAATTCAGTCAGGTGACAGCATCGCCCCAGATTTTCCTCACAGCCACTAACATGAAGAAAGCTCATTCTCAGTCCATCCCCAACCTCAGCAAACTGTTCTTAAAAACTAGCTGCTACTACAGTTTTATAAATTAGGCAAAATTTACCAAAATTGCCAGAAAACCCACATGTAAAAGTGAAAATTAGGTTAAAGGTACAACTCAACTGTCCACAAACGGATGACATTCTGTGTACCAAGAAGCCCTCCACAACCAACAGCCACAGCTTGGACCACAGCACCGCAAACCCTCACTGACTCCCAACCTCGGTAAGTCAGCCTTCTGCTGCCTTCTGCTTTCCAACCATGCAAGAGAAGGATCAAAGTTGTCTGGAAAGAGAGCAATTCTCAATGCTCACGGTCACTGCAGCCATCTAGTGACAGGCTTGTATAGAAGAACTCTCAGGTCAAGACAAACTTCTGCCTATTCATGTGCTGCTGGCTTCTTTCAGTGAGATTTTAAGCCAATGGACCTACACCACTACTTCAAATCCCAGTTAGGTCACAGAGCTGTTTTCAAAGTAGTAATGATGATTATTGTTTTCATATTGCAGTTTATTTGGGTATTATTAACATGGTCCCTAACTACAATATTCATATATTAATGTTTCAATATCCTCCTTTATCATCAATTATCTCCTAGCATAATTAATTTTATTAATAAAATAAAAATAAACTTTCCTCTGAGGAAAAAAAGACATCACAAAGGCTCCTTTTTTAGGTCACTGTAAGGAAAAACGCTTCTAGCAGCAATCGAAGTTCCTAAGTCCAGCTCTGCTCTGGGGCTCTCAAGGCACACTCCTCAACACAGGCTATGGTTTCCAGGTATGGACTTCAGCTGAAGACTGGAACAACGCATTTTATACAGAAAATCTTGCCAAAACTCTGTTGACACAGTTTGACAAATTACTCCAATTTTTGCATGGATAAAGACAAAGGATTCGTAAAGCAAACTGTTCTCTGAGACTGAACTACAAAACCATGTTCTAGATGATTCTGAAATGTACAGTCAAATTTCTCTAAGCTCAGCTATGTAACTACAAAAAGGCAGTCATCTGGGAAGGACGGGTCAGCCTCGCTGCTAAGGGTGCAAGGGCCCAGCAAGGAGAGCATGCACACGTCCTTATAGAAAGCAATGTGAACACTATGTTTGCCCAGCTGTTCACACCCTCCTCACACCCACACACCCTGTCTCAGTCAGAGTAAAAATGCTGTCTTACTCTCCTCCCACTGGCCTTGCAGCAAAGGACAAGATGTAGCCAACTTAGCTATACCCAGCACACACCAAAAATTCCAAGTTTTGCTGTATCAAATGGGACTTCCACCTTGAGAATATTCTGCCTGCATAAAGCTTGGGGGGAAATGACTCATGTCTCAACTAAGTTGGCTCCAACTCAGTATAAATAGCAAAACAATCCCATCAGAACCAACTCTTGTGCCATGAATTCATATTGCCCATTCCCATTTTTAATACTGTGCTATCAATACTTCTTCACAGAGACCACATTTTAAAACTATATTAACAAACAAAATCACCTATAAAAAACAAAACTGAAAGTGCTTGACATTTCACTCTCCTGAAACGGCTAGACAGCCATGTTTGTACTTGTTTGGTTTGGGTTTGCTTATTTGTTTGTTGTTTTGGGAAAGGATGTCCTTATGCAGCTATGGATAGCCTGGAACTTCTGGCAATCTTCCTACATTGGCCTCTGGAATGCCAGGATTACAGAGGTTCACCACTGTGCCTGGCTTTGGTTATGCTTCTTTTTTATTTTTTTCATTTTTAGTGATGGAAACCAATATATACCTAAAAGCGATGCTTCTGGAAAAACCATTTGTTCTTCCCTATCTTGCATCATTCCTCAAACTTGACCTTGGCCTCCTGCCTGGCCTTGAATTTCAGAGCTGGGTCTCTAAAAGACATACTTGTTAACAACAGTTTTGTCCAAGGGGATATCCACAGAGTACCTTGTGGGCATGAAGTGATTGTAGTTATAAACTTTCACAAAGGGCTTGATTTTTGATCTCTTGGTGATTTTCTTCTTGCTCATGGCAGCTGTCACTTTCTGGGGATAGCAGTCGATTCCAGGCATCAGGGCATGGCTGTAAGGGTGATCTGAGGTGCCATCATCAGTATTCTTCACAATGGTGGCTTTACATCTGGAGTAGCATAGGCCAGGACCAGCACCACTTTCCCAGGTTTAATGAACTTGCCCATTTCGACATCAAACTGCCAGCACCCAGCAGAAAGGAAGGAAGGACACTTCCCTTGGTTATGCTTCTTAAATCCAGTCTAGGTTGTTCAAAAGTGCCCTTCTAGGGCTGAACAGTATGTGTGTACTGCTTTTGCCGCTTTTGCAGAGTATCGAAGTTCAGTTCCCAGTACAACTTAAGGTTCACAACCACCTGTAACTCCAGCTCTCCATATCCAGGGGCACCATCTTCTGGCCTCCACACCTGCGCACACGTCAACACACATATACAGATACCCGCATGCACAGACACATAAATAAAAATAAAACTAGAATTCTTTTTTAAATGTTCTTCCAACAGAAGATTTAATCTATAAGTTACCTGTGTGCTTATAATAGAGCTTATAGAAAGAAAATAGGATGGTGTGAGAGAGACAGTAGAACCTTTTCACTTCTAATCCATGTTACAATGCAGAATTTGGATCTACAACTGGCTCTTCCTACATTTAAACACAGCGATGGTGTGACATGGCATCAAAAACAGGTTTGTAAGGGATCTCAGGTCACACAGCTGGTTCTTGGTGTAAGGCCAAGAAAGGTTTAACCAGAAAGTAAGCCTAAAACAATGAGAATGTGTATTTTGGTTGCTTTGTTTGCTTCATTTCATTTTATTTTATTTTATAGGTTCACAGGGCCTAAGAAAAGATGATATAAGAAAAGAAAGATGACAACAAACCGTATGACCAGTAAAGTACTATTACTCAGCTCCAGGACTAACATAAGCTTACAAAATGGCTACATTCAACCTGGGACAATTCTGACCTCCAGGGCTCATCTGGCAACACTTTTCATTGGCCAGACTGAGGAGGGGGCATCTAGTGGTTGAGGCAATGGATGCTGCTGAACATCCAATAATACACAGGACAGCTCTACCCACACAGCACCAAAGAGCTAAGATGTCAACAGTGCCAAGATTTAAGAAACACTGGTAAGTGTCTAAGCCCTTATGCTGTAAGCTACAGTCACCCTCTCCACTGTTCAAGTACAGACTCTGCACATCTCACCTTGCTAGACAGACATCAGTGTAATAAAAGCACACACACTGAACAGTTTTAGTCTGCCTTTCTATTTTGTATAATGTATACTGTAGACTATCTAAAATACTGAGCAAAAAAGCAGTAGTTCTTACTATATAATTACACTGTTTAGATATGGAAGGTTCTAAAGAACCTGAAAACATGCTTTCTGAAACAGCAAACATTCCTCCTTCCAGCCTTAGCCATACACATCACTAATAATCCTCATATTAAAAAAAAAAAAAGTTGTCAATCCATCTCTATCAATCTTTCTGTCTTATCTATACCTTATTACTTACCTACCTATGGCTAATTCTATCTATATCTATCTATCTATCTATCTATCTATCTATCTATCTATCTATCTATCTACCTACCTACCTATCTACCCACCCACTCAATCATCTACCTACCTACCTACCTACCTACCTGACTAACTAACTATGACGAATTCTATCTATGTATGATGTATCTATCTGTGGCTAACTCTCCATCTATCCAGCCAGCCCTGGCTAACTCCAGGTAGGAATGTAACTAAACCTGAAACGCAAGCCTAAGAACCAGGACTTAACTAAGCACTATGACTACTCAAATGGCTCCTTGTGCAGAATCACATCACATTGGGCAGTTCCCTTCAGCCAACTGGATCCCACACAAACCTCTCAGGGCCTTTCCTCTCTCCTTGCTCCCTACTTGGCCCTGCTTCCTGTTCCTCTCCACACCTACCCTTGTCCTGTCTTAGGGCAGCCTCACTCCCTCCCATTCATTCCCTAGGGCTTGCTGAAGAACAATGCTCCCTAAGTTCTCCTCAGTCTATGGCAATGCCTACTTGTCTCTCTCTGTAGTGTGTTCTCATAAAAAACATAAAGGGGTTAAACCAGAGGACCACAGGCACAATCTAGAAAGCAAGGGATTCAATATATGTAAGTACTTCCTCTTCCAAAAATCTAGTCACTGTTCAAAGACACCCCTACCCCCTCCCACAGCTCAGAGGATACTTTCGGCACCCTGAGATCACCCACTGCATGCTGCTCTCCCTTGAGTTTCAGCTACTTGAGGCTGAAGACGGTGTCAGCAACACCCTGCTTCACAGCAGGCAGGTCCTGCATAGTTCAACAAAAGAAAAAAACATACTTTTACCTTTATTTCCTGGAGTTAATGCCCATACTCTTGTTGGGAAAGGCTGGTTATATACCTTTATTTTTTCAGGAAAACCACAAAGATTTGAAGACATTATTCTAAAACTGATAGCACATGTTAAGAGCTCCTGAGAAGGGTGCTCACAGTGACTAAAGCCACTCTGTGGGTCACACTAGCAGCCCAAGTTTCTGTGAACTACACCACAGGCAGCTGAGAACTGGTTTGCAGATGGACACACGCCTATGAGCAGCTTGTTCTGTCTACTGACACTTACCACCTGTATTTTAAAGCAAGATTTACAACACCAGTCAGGAAAGCTGATGTAAGACACAAACACACATACCAACTCCATACCTGACTTCACCATCTCAGAGGGGAGGAACGGAAATGATATGAACACAGTACTCACAGATGAAATTCTCAAACTTCAAATTTTCAAAATTTCAAACTTCAATTTTCAATTTTCAGCCCTTATAAAAATGGTGGGTCTCACCATCTACAAACAAGTGTGTGCTTTGGAGATGAGAGCTCTAACCCACTCTGCAGCGCAAGCAGAGCACCCATCCAGGGAGATAACAGCTCTGCACAGTAAGACCACTGTCTCCGCATGCTCATAATTTCTGAAGTCTGGAACATTTACTGGACTCCATGAAAAGTCCTGTGGCTAAAAGAACAGCAGTATGCTGAGCTGGCAAAGCAAGAGAAAAGCTGTACACTGGATTCTTTGGCAGACAGTTATGTCTGACATACTTGAGGAGAAATTCTTAGGTTCACTACACTGAACTGAGTGGAAACGATCGAAACACCAACTACAACTTATGCAACACATGCCAGCTTTGCCTCAGTCTCACTTAAGGAGGATTACCTCCTACAATCTAAGTGCACTGTGTCACTCCTCAGTGTGGAGCCCGTGAACTGATTAAACAGACATGGGGTTCAAGCAATGCACTCCTTAGTAGCCAAGGAGAGCACGCTGAGGCTAGTCGGTGTTCCGAGAGACAAACCCTCCTAAGACTGCTGCAGTCTGTGGCTAAGTCTTAAACTTTTAGGATAATCATAATGAATCTTCAGTTAGTTTAGCAGATGACACTCCACTGGAACATTACCTAAGAGGGGTAAAGAAACCTAATGAAGAATTAACAGCTGCAGATCTCGAACCCTGAGAAACAGTTGGCAGAAGCGCATAGCACTTGTAAAAAATGTAGGGATTTCCTAACAATGGAGAAGGGAAGTTTCTACCTATGTAGCAATTAACCAATGTCTCACTTTGAATCAAATCTGTCACTGAAATGCAGCTTCCCAGGAAATAATAATAAAACTGTAGTGTTCAAAGAAACAGAGCTTAAGAAAATAATTCTACACAAATACTCAGTGAAGTACAAATACATCATTTATCCATTCTAAAATCTGAACATTTTCAAGGTGTCAATTATATGAGAACTCTATAAACTGCAGATTTGGCTATTTTCTGATGTCAAATATTCACACACAAAAAAAGAAAAAAAATCAATGAAAGCTATTATTTTGATTTAAATCGTATATCTAAAAACCATTAGCTATTTATCACCTGAATTGGCATTCCCAGCTTCACTCACTCTGACTAGAAGGCCAGAGGCTGTGTGAGGCTTATCTGACAATCATTACCATGTATTTATGACCCGTGTCTGTCAAAAGTTGTGTGTTCAGGGATCAAGCACAAGGATGCAGTGTTTGAGTCTGAGAGGGAAACATTCCAACATGTTTTCTGTGTCTCCTGCATCCGCAAGTGAGAAAGGGCCACACATATCCAGCATCTGTCGCAGAGACACTTCAAAATTTATAAACCCATCAAAACTGCATGCTAACCAGGGAGCACACATATGTCCATCTAAGAAGAAAAAGCACACCAAGAAATTTTAACATATAAACCACCTTTATTCTTGAGGTAAATCATTAATAAAAATTCCCAACTAAGAATAATTAGGAATTACTATAATCTAAATAAGGAAAGCTATACAACACTTGCTTCCCAACCAGCAACCACAGGGTAACCGAAGGAACAAAATCAGCAGCACCTTTGACTTCGAGAACATGGCCAGTGCACACTCTCCTAGCCACTGCAAGGCAGGTTAGTTGTGCTGAATTTGCAATGATGTGTAATCTCCCATACAGATATCACAGTTGTTGCAAGTCCACTGTAGATTGTAACTGCTTTTAGGTAATACTTTATGAAAGGCAACAGGGTTGTTCACGATGACATTTAGTAACTTCTTTGTTGCTATGATAATAAACACCATGGCCAAAACAACTTGGGGAGGAAAGGATTTTGGCATACATGCTGGCTCACAGTCCATCACTGAGGAAAGTCAGAGCAGGAACTCAAGCAGGAGCAAAGGCAAGAATCTATAAAGAAGCACTGCTGCTTGCCTAACTCTAGGCCTCATGCCCAGTTAGCTTTCCTTTTGTTCTTCCTCTCCCCCCCATCCCCAACCCCTTTCTTTGTTTGAGACAGGGTCTTTCTTCATAGTCCTGGCTGTCCTGGCACTCACCTTGTAGACCAGGCTGTCCCCAAACTCATAAGAGATGTACCTGCCTCTGCCTTCCAAGTGCTGGGGATTAAAGGTGTGTGCCACCAAGCTTGGCCCCAGCTTTCTTATACACCCAGGACCACCTGCCTAGGGATGGCACTGCCTACAATGGGCTGGACCCTCCTGCACCAGCAGCAATTAAGAAAATGCCCAACAGACATGCCCACAGGACAATCTGATAGATGCAGTTTTTCAATTGAAAGTCTCTCTTCCTGGGTGACTCTAGTTTGTATCAAGTGACAAAAAAACAGTACACACAAAACCCAAAATATTCAGCACACCAATCAAAGCCCTGAGTGACCTAGCCTCATCCTATTTTATTCATCTAATTTCTATTACTTCTGTCCAGGTACACTTACTACAAAAGCAACATCAATTTTTCCATCTCTCTTCCTTCTCCATGCAATCATTCATTCTATTCCTCTCCTGAGGCAACACTCTCTTCAGCACCTCATCACTATTCTTTTAAGCTCATCACTTTCAAGTGCTGCCCCCTCAACAAAGCCTTCCCACTTCCACAAGCAGCATCAGGCATTTCTGGTTTTTCACACTGTGGCTATAATTACTTTATAAATAAATGTTATGTATAATTTTCTACATAACATTTTATTTAGTTACATATCTTAAAGCTTTCTCTTACCCTGCTTTACTGAGCCCTGTGATGGCTGCTGAATCAAAACAATCAGTGATCTGTAAAACCTAAAGCCAGGACAGATTACAAATTAAACTTACAGAATGAAGCCAATAGTGGTGAGAAGGGAAGGAATCCATTCCTGTTTAGGGGCTTTATCACACAGTAAATCTGTTTACTTCAAACTTTTTGTAAACTATTTATATGACTCTAATACAGTAAAGGTCGTAAAGTATAGTTACTCAGCATACAAATGAAGAGTTAGCTCTGGGACAGCAAGTCCACTCTACCCAAGAACCCACATCAGCCCTCACAAGAGGAAGCTCAAGGGCTGAGCCTCAGGCCAAGGCCTGAGATGATCTGGGTTTTGCTTTTGTTCTCTGCATTGCCCTCTCTGTGCCATCAGTGTCCAGACATCAAAACAAACAATAAAAATCTTAAGTAGGGACAGACAAAGAGTAAGACACAAATGAAACCCTTCACAGTGGCTTCTAGTTCAGAGGATTGAGGGTGAAGGAGTTAGGGTGGACATGCTAGATCTTTGCCAGCCCTCTAAAAAGCAACATAGGAAATGTGTCCGTCCCCAAGCACGCTTTCAAGTCCAGATTTTCTTTCCTAGCTTGTCTACTGCTGGCCCAATCATGCTTTCAGATCCCAGTATCTACACAGCGCTGGCCAACAAGCAGCATGTGTTGAATACAATGTACAGGGGGCAGCTTTGGACTGTGCCAGGTTTAGCACACCAGAACTGCATGGACCACAGCCACTCATGCTACAGCTGCCACTTAATCAAACTGAACCCTGGAGAACAAGCTTTTAAAATCAAGATATTCACAGCCACCAGCAACAGGAGCCCAGGCCACCTGTACAGGCACACTAATGGAGCCCCTCTATTTACTCTATAACCAGTCAACTTTCGCTCTGGATTTTGCTTTCCCAGCCCATTCTCTCTCTAGAAAGGCAATCTCCCCACTTAACTAACTGGCACACTTATTCCATTCTCCAGAGACTCTACACTGGCAAGTAAAATCAAATAAACTTTAACCAAGTTTCTCGCCACTTCGTGTCTTCTAGTGCCTGTTTACTAAAAGCCAGTGCTGTCTCAGCAGCAGCCGCCTTCCCACCAGCATGTTTGCATGCTGTAATCTCTCCAGCACTGACTTGCTGACCCCAGCACACACACTCTGGCTAGCACACCTGTGGTCTCCCTGCACCACATGTGATCTGACTTGTCGGTATAAATCAATACAGTCATTGCTGAGGCCTCCGCCATTACAGCCTAGAATGCACCAGTCACTCTCAGGTGTCCTTTGCTCTGAAAGGTGACTTATATGGTCATGCTTGTAAATCACAGCACAGCCCCCCTCAATGATGATAAAAAGCACAATAGCTGATGTACAGCACATACATCATTCCAAAGTTAGTGGCTGTCACTGTCATTTCTTCTGTTGTCACAGTTATCTGATCTGAGATTAAACTATTCACAATGTTAGGCACATATTATTTCTAAATATATTTCATTCAGATGCTTTTAAGTTCTTCTAAAACTATTCAGTTTATCAGGCTTTTTCTAGTATGCTGCTTTCATTTTATAATGCATACATGAATCTTAAAATTATATTTCTATAATAAAGAAAAATACTTATGCTAATCATGATACATCTAGAGAGGTGACCATGTGCCCCATTAAATCTGGGTTCTGTGCTAATCCAGCTGTGCCATTTAATCAAACACCATGCACACTCTTAGGAGTTCCCTCTGACTTTAACAGCCAATTTCCCAGAAAAAGGGCAACTTGCTGCTCAAAGATCTTAATAATCCACAGGGCCTGGCGAGCACTGCCCTTTTTTTCTTTTTCTTTTTTAAGTTAAAAAAAAAGGGGGGGGGCCTTTTCCTCTCAACAGAAATCACTGAAAAGCCTCTTGAACGCAGCAAGAATACAGGGTTGGTTTTAGCTACAATGTAAGTCCCCGTGGAATTCCAGCATGCCCACAATGGTGTCAGTTTTCTCCTCATTTGCTGCATTTATTCCTGTCTTTCCAGTACTACAATAACCTGTGCAATACCGCTAGCCTCTCCAGCGCTACACTTTATACAACATTTAACAAATTACAGACCCATTGTCATGTCACAGATGCTATTATTAGCCATAGGAAAACCTAAACATGAACAGAAGCATTATATTAGGAATCTCTAAAACCACAGGGGAGGTTGCTGCTTCTTGCTTATTTCTGAGTGGTGTGAGGGCAGCTCAGGATTCAGATAAAGGGCCTAGTGACAGAGCCCTGTAACCCCAGCACTCAGGCGACTGGGCTAGAAAGAAATAAATTCAGGGTCATCCTGGTCTATACAGCAAAGTCTTGTAAAAGGTAAGAGAGGAGAGAGGGGAGGGGACGTAGGAGTGGGAGTTGCTATGCTGGAATTAAAGGCTATACTGTTCTAAGCTCTTTAAATTTCAACTAGTCAAGGAAACAGATACTGACCTGGGTTCCAAGTTTATACAAAAAAAAAAACAAAACAAAACAAAAAAATATTGATGTCCAGAAGTAAAACAGAAAACAATCCCCAAACTAGTAAAAGACAAACTCATTCACTTTTATTAATTTTAATTATCTTTGACTTTCAGAAAATCATTGATTCATGTGCAAGTGCACAAAAGTGACAGATCCAATTCCTCTACAGCTGCTCGCAGAATCACAGCCAACATCACAGCCAGGGCAGTGGCTCTGATGCAGTGTGTATATGTCCAGCACATACCAACTTCATTCCCACAGCCACTTCCTCCTAAACCCTGACAATGGTCTCTTCCCTGTGTCTGCATTTTGTCATTTCAAGGGTTCCATAAACGTATCACTCAGCAGAAACCTTTGGGACTCACTTTTCATTCCTCCAAACCCCTGGAGATAATCTATTCAACCTAGTGTGCATATGGAGAGCTTATTCCTCTGCTTTAAAACCTCACATCACACCGTAAAGGATACGTACTTGGTTTTGCTTTTGGCCTGCTAAAGGCCATCAAGATTGACTGTTGATTGGTTTTATTCTGCTGCTGCACACTGAGGTATAGGCTTCAGAGTGAACGCATTTTCATTGTTCTGGGATAAATGACCAGGTTACAGCTGTTGGACTGCACTGTAGATAAACATTTACTCTTGAAGAACTGAGAAGCTTGTAGGGAGTACCAACACCATTTTATATGCCCTGCACCTACACACCAGTAATGCAGCCCCTCCACCTTCCTTAGCACTTGCTGCTGCTGCTTGGCAAAGGTGCAGAGCTTGCTGTAGGTTTAAACCAGGCTCCATATGGCTAATACAGGGAACGAATCTCTTCATGTGTTTAGAGCCCAGTCTGCAAGCTCTTTTGTGTTTCCACTCATCTAACTGGGCTGCTGGCTCTCTTCCTCTAACCTCTGTGTTGGTATAATGTTCTTTTGCAATGTATACACCTTACCCTTGTTCGTTCAAACGCTGATTTCTCTCCCCCACTCTCTGGTTTCAATCCGGACATTGCATTGTGACACTTATTCTAAGCATCACCGGTCTTAACTTTGTGTAAACATGCCAAAATAAAACAACCAGCCACAATGTTAAGCAATAGAGAGGAACCAGTGGGAGGGAGAGGGGAGGAACCAGAGGACAAGAAGGAGTGGGAGGCAGAGGAAGAGGGAGAGCAGAGGCTGGGAGAGCAGAGGCAGGAGGACAGGTCTTGGAACGACATGGAGAGATGAACCAGACCTAAGATTTCACAAAAAAGCAAGTATAAAGGCTGAATCTGAATGTTAAAAAACTATAAGGGCTTGGAGGTTTAGGATGGAGTAACTATTGCCCAGCATTGTGTTCTACGTTAATTAAATAAATCATAGTCTCTGTGTGGTGATTTGGTTAGACAGCTATTTAGGATTAACAGCAGCTTTAATAAAGATAAACCAATAGTAAATATTAATCGTTTCCTATAACACTCTGAGAAAGTTTCTATTATTCTCTGCACTGGCTCTTCATCAGATACTTCACTGCAGGATTTTTTTTCCCCACTTTGTAGCCTGTTTTTACTTTTTAATTTTGGGGGGTTTTCAAAGTCTTACAAGGTTTTCTTTGAATTCTGTTGTTAACATGGGCTCCTGTAACCCAAGCCCCAAACTCCTCATGCACTAGCGATGAACTTGAGCTCGTCAGTGCTGGGGTTCCAGGTGTGCACCACCCAGCTTCTTGGCTGACTGTCTCAGAGAATAACCACTTTCATCTGACATGCACAACCTACAGGTACTGGACATAAGGTTGAAGAACCTCAAGGAAAGTTCAGTCCTGAGCCCTGACAACTCCCTTTTTTGTTGCTGTTGTGTTAGTTTGGGGATGGGAGTGCCCAGCCTCTGGTGGTTGGAGGACAATTCTGTGGGAGTGCTCTCTCCTTCCACCTTTAAATGGATTTCAGGGACCAAGCTCAGGTCGCCAGAGTCACCTCACCCGCCCTGGTTTTTATTCTGCAAACTTTCTAGTTTTAGGGACTGCTTGGCAGGTGAAGCACTTGGCTCTTGTGCACAAAACCATGGCTCAGTCCCCAGCATTCACAAGGAAGCTCACAATGCCCTGCCCTTAACTCCAGCCCCAGGAGACCCACTATCCTCTCTGGCCTCCTGCACACATGGTACTCAGACATACACTCAGGCACACACAAACATACCTAAAATAAAAGCTAAAAAAATAACAGCCTTTTATTTTTATACTCAAAATTTGAGATATGTTTTCTGTTTGGTTTGTTTTTGTTCTTCTAATTATTTTTTTGGTTTTTTTGAGATGGGGTCTCATTTAGCTCAAGACAGTACTCAACTCACTATATAGACAAAATTTCTGGTCATCCTTCCTCCACTTCCACATGACAGGATTACAGGATTGGCACTGCCCAGCTCTGTGGTTTGCTCTGAACTAACTCTTGTATAAAGTATAAACGCAGGTAAGGGAACCAACATTCAGATAGTTACTCTGACAGGAATGTGAGTCTTCTAGACCTGTATGGGTTACATGTTTTTATTGAGCTTACACCTGACTACTTGGAGCAATTACAAGTGGTACTATATTTTCAACTCTGGTGCCTATGTGGCCATGGCTAGCACACAGAAATTCTGTTAGTGGGCTTTTTGGGCAGGCTGGCCTGGAACTCCTATGTAGGTGAGAATGGTCGTAAGTCATCTTCCTACCTCCACCTTTAAAGAGGCAGGATTAGAGGTATCTACCAACAAGGCTGATCTGTATAAACTTTTGTATGTATATTTTATACTCGTTGCTGAACTCAGTTACTCTAAGAGGGTTGTGAGTGTGTTTTAAAAAAACAAACTCTAGCTAGAGGTTTCCATCTAAATTATCACATTACCTACAAGCTGGAATAGCTTCTTGACCCCTGACTGTGTGCTTGCTTCCTGCCTCACTAAGCTTAAGGACTCCTGCACTGTGCTGATATGAGAGGTGAAGCACTGATCTTGGCCAAGCTCTAGATCCTGCAGCCATCAGCTTGCTCATTTACAATACGAAATATGAATACAGAAAAATGGCTCACTACACCAACCCTAAAGGCCACTCTTCATTATAAAACACCTGGGGTCAACAATTCAAGTTCTATTTCTTCAGAAAGCAATCCAAGCAATTTGTCAGACAATTTGATGCTTTTTGATAAATCAACTTCTCTTTTTTATTCCAGGATGTTTAAAGTCCCTTTGTTCTAATTACAGAATAAATTATGAGGTATTAAACTGGGCATATAATAACAACACGAATTTACCTTGTCAATAGCAATATGGGGGACTGTCCTATTCTGAGATGTTTCTGTTGCTCTCACCCTGAAAACCTTGCTCCAGGCAACAAAGTCATGTCCTGTCAATGCCCTGTGAAAAATTCCACTCTCTACAATTCATAGTGTATTAGTGCTCTCAAAAGTTGGTAGTGGGGCTTGAGAAATGACTGTGTGGGTAAAATGCTTGCTGCACAAGCATGAACACCTGACTCGGAACCACTAGAACCATGTAAAAGCTCAGTGTGCAGCGCTAGGGAATGGCAGGAACAGGCAGATCCTGGAGACTCTTAATATTCAATAAGAGAACTCTGTCTCACAAAATAAGGTGGAAAGTGATAACTGAAGATAGCCAGTCAGCCTCCATCCTCCCCAGGCACAGGCAAATGCAATACTTAGACCCAAGCATACATGTGTGTGCATACACACACATATACACACGTACACACACAAATACACACTCTTTTCTTTGAAGTCAATGGTATAACATTAATTAAGCATTCAATTTAAATTTGTCAGTTTTAAACTAAAGGCACAAAAATCTAAGCTTAATTAAGAAGTATTACAGCATCAAAAGCAAAAAGACAAATAATTTCAACTACCAAGGGACCACCACAGAGAAAATAAAGGAGATAAAATGCACCCAAACTATTAATAACTTTTATCTTGTCTAAAATTATATTAATTTTCTTAGTAAGAACAAAAAATAGAAAAGATAGCTTAAATGGATATGCCAAAAATTATATTCAAAATGCTAGAAGAGCCAGTTAAAAGGTTACTTTTCTACAGGTTTAATACTCACTAATTCCAAGCACCTATATGATGCTAGTCAAAAGCAGCTGTCACTCCAGCTCCAATGGCTTCAACACCCTTGTCTGGCCTCCACAAGCTTTGCACACATGAGGTGAGCACAAATTCAAGTAGGCAGATATATATACACATAAATAAAAATAAATTATAATCTTAGGAAGAAAGGAAGGCAGACCACACTCAACTCACAGGAATATGAGACAGAGGCAGCTACTCCTGTGCAAACAACTCCATCTCAGCAGCAATCCCACCCATGACCTTACACAGACTGGCACTTGACTCCCAAATGGCAGGCAGAGCAAAGTTAAAGAGTTCTTAACCTATTGTGCCAAAATCCTCAAAGTGTCAACATAGCTGAGAAACTCTTCTGTAATTGTGTCAGCTGTGTTTTAAAGATAAACATAGGAAGTTTAACGACTACCTGGTCAATTTTTAAAATGATCAAAAGAAAGCCTGAAATCAACTATATGTACAAAAAGAAATAGCAGAAATGAAACTCAAGAATTAATCTTATTGAGCTTATTTCAAAAGAGGAAAACAGAACAGGCCACTTTCTTCAAGCAAAGGCCATATCTCTGACCCTGGGGGAGCTAATCCAAATGCAGGGCTACTCTTCCCAGTCACCTGGGATGCAGGAGGGACAGAGGTTCTTTAAGGGTCACTCCGGCCTTGTGGAGCTACAAAGTTCTAGCCTTTCCACCTCTGGAGCCATGACAAGAGCAACTTCAGAGACTGAGATGCAATTTTTTATACTTCAGAGCTAAGAGGGTACGATTACTTATTTATTTAAAACAATCCACTTCTCAGCGTGAGAGTGTGCTGTCTAGAATCTTGCCTTTAAGCATAAACAACACAAGTCTTTGGAGTGTTCTGTTGTTTTAAAAAGTACTTAAAATGAGACATCTAATTATTTTTCTGTATTTCTACCAAAAGCTTCAAGAATGCTACCTAAATGCCATGTCAAATCTCGTCAAGATAAAGATGTAAAAAACAAAGTAAAGGAGCTAGAGAGATGGCTCAGCACCTAAGAGCACTGGCTGCTCTTGAGAGGAACAGGGCACATGTCCCAGCACTCACAGGCAGATCACAACTGTCTGTACTCCAATTCCAGAAGATCTGACACCTTCACACACATACATACAGGCAAAACATCAATGCACATAAAAAGAGATAAATCTTTTTTTAAAAATAAGGTAAAAACTGCTTATACAACTTGTTCATAGAAACTCAGTTCCTCACTGTCTCCCAGCACCAACCCTCTCCCCTGGGGGTAAGGGTCAGAGAAGCCCTGGAAAATGACAGGAAATCACAGTTGGGGCTCTTGAGGAAGGAACATGGGCAGCCAGGAGTGAGAGCCAGGAGCTGTCTACAGCCCAAAGCAGAAAGGCAGGAAGTGAGCTGCCTGAAAACAGCAGCGAGCACTGGACAAACCTCTCACAGCTGAGGACAGCTATCACTTGGAGCAGACAGCAGTCAGCTCCTTTTCATTTCTAAACATCAACAACCTTTCTAGCCTTCCAAATATTTGAAGACCTCAAATACCCAGCCTAGGGTAAGTAGGAGCACTATGGGGGCCTGTCTTCCCATCAAGCTCTAAGAAAGACAGTTGACAATCAAGAAATGGGAAAGTCTCAAAAGTACTTGAAAATGGCGTGTTTAGTAGTTCTAAAATACTGAAGTCCACTGGTTTAAGCTGCCTGCAGATGTAGCTAATACATAACCACCTGCATAGATAACAGAAAGCAT
This sequence comes from Psammomys obesus, assembly GCF_907164565.1. Lineage (NCBI taxonomy): Eukaryota > Metazoa > Chordata > Mammalia > Rodentia > Muridae > Psammomys > Psammomys obesus. The sequence continues at coordinate 7,629,856 of NW_026590062.1, read as the reverse complement.
TGGGAAGGCATGGCAATCCAAACGGCAATAAAGTGCCTGAGACTCTTACGGCGGAATGTCAGCTCAGGACCCTGTCAGAGCAAACTGTATAGAATGTCAGATATTATTGACATAATTTATGGCTTCACAGTTATTTTTTGGTTTCTACCATCCTGCCCCAACACCTCTTCCACACCTAGAGTCCTCTAAAGGACAGGCCTCCAGAAATGTCTCTTACAGTCACGGCTCCTCCCTCCTGTCCTGCACAGCAAGCATAGAAAGCCTGGTGAGTAATGAAGTAGAGGGCTAGCTCAGGAAATGAAAGTGAGTCACAGCCTGGCTTTGGCTAAGGTGTGAGGCAGGAAGGAACGTGAATCTTGGTGAAAGAGAATAAAAGCATTCAAGCTAAAGCTTAGTCTCTAAGGTCCACAACCGCACACACACACCATGCCATGCCCAGAAACCAGAGTTCTCTAAACACTGACTAGGGACTAACAACTCCAGTCTACTGCCTGTCTACTCAGAGGAAAACCATGACATTATTCTCATCTGTGCTTCTCTCTGCTGAAGGGTCCAGGGGCTACCAGGTGACTCCTACCCCTTATCTCCTGCCTGTCTGTCCTTCGAGAAGGATCCACTGGCCGCCAGGTGAGTCACCTGTGTCCATCCCCCCACTTCCTCCCATCCTGTGTCAGTGTTTGAAGCTGTAGACCACCCCTTGTTATACAGTGCTACCCAGAGAAACACGTTACTCTGCACAGCAAAAGCAACTTTTAATTTTATAGTACAAACCTAATCGCAGCCAGTTCCACTTTAGAAAATCAGCAGAAGAATGACACAGTGTCAGGCACTCTTTCTGCTCTTCTGCATGAAGCACCAAAATATTCTGTCATGGTTGAAATAATGGAGGAAAAGACATACTTTAAGTAGCCTATTGTAAAGAAAACACATAATTAGAGCTGGGAAAAAAAATGGTTCAGTGGTTTAAAGTGCTTGATGCTCTTGCAGAGGATATGGTTCAGTTCCTAAAACCCACATCATAATCACAACCATCAATAATTCCAATTCCAGGCAATCCAATGCCCTCTTCTAACCTCATGGGGCACCAGGCATGGACATGGTACACAGACATACATTCAGGCAAATACTAAAATGTGTGACTAAACTCACTGACCAATATAATGACACTTGTCTCTTTTGTTTGTTTGTTTCCTTTCATTCCCTTCTTAGACCAGAAATGGCCATATTGGCTGACTCTCAGTATTTCCAAAGCACTTTTGTACTTTTTACAATTATTAACAAAGTACATTAGCAGATGCTTTTAAGGAACCCCAACACTTCAGAGATGGAGGTGGGAGCGCAAAGACAGTCCCAGCTACAGTGTAAGTTCCAGACCGGCCTGAACTATATAATACTCTGTCTTCAAAAAGGCGGGGGGGTGGGATGGGGGGCGCCTGAGGAGGAGAAGACGAAACTTAGCCAGTAAAGATGCTTGCCATTCAACAAAACCTAACACTTTTTTAGTTCAATCCCTGGGACCCACATAGTAGAAGGAGAAAACTGACTCTGCAGATTATCCTCTGAACTCTGGACACACACAAGATAGATAGATAAGATAGACAGACAGACAGACAAGCTTAATTAGCACCCCAGCACTCAGGGAGGCAGAGGCAGGCAGATCACTGTGAGTTTGAGACTAGCCTGCTCTACAGAGTCCAGGATACCCAAAGCTACACAGAGAAACCCTGTCTAGGAAAAAAAACAGAAAACAAAAAGCAAAAAAACATTCATTACAATATTACATTTGTGTCAAAATAATTGTAAACTTCAAAAAATGAGTGGAAAAAAAAAAGTCCCTTGTTAGGTGGAAACTGTGAAGCTCATGGGAATTGAATGAGAGGCACTCTTGAAGTACCCTAAAGCAACCCATATAAGCAGGCCAATGGCAGAGCACTGCAGCGTGCCAGCTTCCTCAGTGAGCCTGGAATTCAATGACAAAAGGTAAGACAGTAACAAACAGAATTAACAGGACACAAGTGAGTCTGTGTGAATCACACTTTAAAGAAAGCAACAGCCCACCACTACCCTACCACCCACCCTACCCTTGTCTCCCCATCCAAGAAGCACCACAGATAAAAAAAAAAAAAAAAAAAAAAAAAAAAAAAAAAAAAAAA
>NW_026590062.1:7610653-7627603 GCF_907164565.1 Psammomys obesus | reverse complement strand
AAAAAAAAAAAAAAAAAAAAAAAAAAAAAAAAAAAAAAAAAAAACAAGTGAGTCAGGGAGTTGCTTTTTAGTTTAAAGGAAAAGGTTTTAGAAAGACATAATGTATCCAGCTTGAAAACTGGTACCTTTACGGTACAGGGAAGCAAACGGGCCCTGAGTATACAGACCAGCTCTGGAGAGACCCACACAAAAGAGCCCTCTCAGTGCTATTAAACACCAAGGCCAGCCTTATGCCACAGGTGGGCCTCCAAGACCTAAAAGCACAATAAACAAGGTGCTGGAGAGCCAGCTCAAGAGAGCTGGAATATACTGAGCATGCAAACCCCAGCCCACCCCCACTGCTGAGATGAAGCCTCCAGCTCTACCACATCACTACCACAATCTCTATTTCTTTTCAAGTACTGTACCCCAAACTAAAAGCAGCCTTTGAAAATATGACACTGAAAAAGCACAGAGGAAAGATCTTTACAGGCTCGAGACAGCCTGCATACACTGACTACAATACAACAAAAATTATTATACAAATTTTGGGGATCAGATGTGTCAAATAAAAAACAAGGACCCCTTAAGATAGACACATTTCCTTGACTAGGAAAAATTAATGATGAGGGGTAAATATTTAAAATAGATAGTAACACAGGAAAAATAAAGTGCATTGTCTATGATCAACAGAAGAAATTTCCCAATGATCTGTAAATGATCTGTAAATGTTAACAGTGTATGGAAGAAAGACAATGGCAGCAGTCAAGAGCCCTGGACGCAGTTATCAGTACACAGAGAAGCCTAAGAAGCTCCACAAGTCTATTTTCTAGGAAGCAGCCAGTGTTTTTTGCATCCGAAATGGATGGATGGCCTAAAAAGTCAGAGACGTTATCTACACTATTTCTAACATGCTTTTCCTTGGGAATAATGTGATTTTAAAAAATGAATTACAAAAGTAATTATGTAAAGAAAAAGGCTACATGCCTGAAAAAATTTATGGCATCAAAATAGTGTATCTTACTCTATTTATAAGACTTGAATTCTAAAAGCCCAAAGTTTGAGACACTCAGCAGATGCTGCCCGTGCCATCTAATCAATTCTGGTCATAGTCCTAGAGGACAATGCAGCCATCTGATGAGTTCAGCGTCAACTGAGTGAGCCAACATCGCACACAACAGCATTTACAGAAATAATCAGTGGTTTAAAGCAGGGCATGTGCAAAATTCCTGAAATAACACATCCATAATTCACTGCCAAACTCAGATCAATTCAAAATCTGCAGAGGCAGAAGCATTATTACAGCTCTGAAATCCATATTCAGTAAGGCTGTGTTCAGAAAGTTTCATTTCAATTTCAAGAAAATAAATTACTAGAAAGCCTCAGTAATGATTTTGGCAGATGTAAGTACCCTTCACTCCCAGCAGAACCCCTTGTAGCTCAAGAGTATATAAAATATAACAAAGTTACCAATTCATTGGACCTAAGTCTTGAATACTGGGGGATGCATCATCCTCAAGTGTGACAGCTCTGTGGACAACAGTAAAGGGCAATCTTGAAAAGCTGAGCTGCACAGCACAGGAGCATTCTGACTCTGCCATTAGACACAGCCACTTCAGTTTCCAGCCATGAGGCATAACACACCTCATCTCCCTCACGACTACCCTAATAATGTAAGGATGCTCAGGTCCTCTTCAATAAGACAATATTAATATTGTCTTATTAATGCTTCAGGAGAATCCATATTTTTATATGAAAAGGGTGAGCAATAGCCCAGCATGGTGGTGCACGCGTGTAATCCCAGCACTCGGGGAGGCAGAGGCAGGCAGATCTCTGTGAGTTCAAGGCCAGCCTGGTCTACAAAGCTAGTTCAGGACAGCCAAGGCTATAGAGAGAAACCCTATCTTGAAGAAGAAAGGGGGGAAGGGGAGCTTAGAAGTAAATGCCAAGTGAAAAACTTCACCAAACTGTAGAGAAATTTATCAGCAAGAAAATGAAAGTCAAATGTGAAACTTGCCCACAGCGTTATGGTGAAGGCCCAGTGCTGAGCACCTCGGAAGTACAGCTGTGAGCTGTGCTAAATAAGGTTTTTCTATCTATTTCACAGCTACTCTCTATAAAACCTCTTATGGTTTCCTCACCTGCAAAACCTGGAGGGACTGACCTAGACAGTGTTGCTCACACACTTCTTCTGAACTACAGACTACACATGTACTTCGCCTCAGGCCAGCCATCTTCATACCGTCATCTTCATACCATCATCAAGCGGGACCTGCAAGGGTTCCTTGCTCTCCATGTACTCAGATTTCCTCCAAGACCCAGTCTCTCCCAGTTTCATGGATTCTACTTCTGAGATACTGCAAATGAGACTGGGGAGCTTGCCTAGCATGCACAGGCTGGGGTTCCATCCGCAGTGCCCCCAAAACAGTACAAATATTTTTGGTGATTAAGACATCCTGAGCAAAAATATTATTTTATGAAAGAAATAACATGTGGTAATATTGTTTGCAAAGTAGGACTTGGAAGGCTTCAAGACACATCTCTTCCGCCTGTCTAGTGGTGTACAATATCATGTCTTGTGGTCTGCTTCCAAAAGCCAATCTCACCCCAAGTTTCTATACACAGATTAAGACATCATGGGGCAGGATCACCTAAATCTGTTTACTTTGGAGAGAAGAGCACCTCACGGAACCTAATTTGCCACAAAGTACCAGTAATTTCCAGCTGACCATGAGCCTGGCAAGACCAGATACAGAGGAAGATAGCAAACTCAACTGTTACCATCTAGAAAAAGTATTGCTCTGAACTTCCAAGGCATGAGCAGGCTGAAGCCCCATGCTATGTGGTAATGAGCTAGAGCCCACTCTCTATATAGTCTCTTTCAGCGTGTGGACCTTCTACAAAGGTCTTCCTTTAACCTACCATAGCCTGCTCTGAACTATGCATTCTTCCTTGCCTGTATGTCACCCTCATGAGCTAACCTGCCTGCAGCCCTGACAAAGGCAGGTGAAAGAACAGTACAATAATGTCACTCTAAATAGAGTGCAGCAGAGTGTCACCAGCAGTGAGCACAGCACCTTCACCGCCACTCCTTGGCCTACTTAGGGGCACTGACCAATGAGTGGAGGTATATGTAACACATTTCTTTTGACTCCATGGTCTTCTACAAGCCATTAGTCAATGGCCTGACTTCCACAGCACATGAGTTTATCTTAGCATTGCTGCAAAAGTCCAGTGAAAACTTTGAAATTAGTAATGCAAACAGCAAACATATACTATTCAAGGAAAAGTAGTCAGATTTCACCCCAAAACAGATATATATTTTTTATTATATATTATATATATTTATAATATACATATATATACATATGTATATTATGTATACATAATATATGTAATATATACATATACATAATATATAATAATATATACATACTATACATAATATATGTGTATGTATATTTTATACATATATGCATAATATGTATATTATAAATATATATCATATATATATAATTTTTTTTTTTTTATTCCCAGAATGTGATGGACTGTGGGCACTTCTTTTATCCCAGGCTGGCCTCTAACCCACCTGTCTCTGCCTCCTGAGTACTAAGATTAAAGGGCTATGCTGCCACACTTAGCCATTATGGGGCTGGAGAGCTAGCTCAGAGGTGAAGAGCACTGGCTGCTCTTCCAGAGGACCCAGATTCAGATCTCAGCTCCCACATGAAGCTGAATTGTCTGTAATTCCAGTTATGGGGGCTCTGATGTCCTTCTCTGTTTCCTTTGGGCACTAAGCACAAATATAGTACACATGCATACACGCAGGCAAACCACTCATAACATGAAATAAGAAATCTGAAAGAACTTTAAAAGTTTAAACATATATTCTTAAGGAAAAGTCTTCAAGCCAAACAGTATTGGTGCACGACTTTAATACTAGCACTTGAGAAGCAGAGGCAGGTGGATCTCTGTGAACTTGAGGCCAGCCTGATCTACATAGTGATTTCTAGGACAGACAGGGCAACATAGAGAGACCCTGTATCAAAAATTAAAGGAAAGGGAAAAGTCTCCAAATCACATTTTACTTTTTTTTGTTTAGCATCTTTCCACTGTAACACTCAAACAGAACTTAAGGTGCTGCCATTTTTTTACATCAGTATAGAATTCTCCATGTATTTTACTGTCACTGACAATCATCCACTCTCTGTGTTGACGACAGTGCTACACTGCGCCTTGTGGGATCAAAACAAGCAAGGAACTCTGAGGAGACCTAGTTCTTTGGCATGAATGGAGATATAAGCCTAAAAACAATGCTGTGTAAGTCAGAGCCCATGGTCCTGATCCATGAAGTGCTGTGTATATTAGGGAATGGCTCATCAACTAAGTGCTCTGCCACTGTACCATAGCCACAGTGCTGCACTTCAGTCCAAAACACTCTATCTAGATCTGGTCACTGGAGTCTTTTCATGACTGCACAGCAGCTAGCACCCCACACCCAGACCATGATCTCAAATTCCCAACTAGAGGCTCCCAAATTCCCTGGCAAAATGGCTGATTATAGATCTGGAACATAAAAAGTTAAAATATACCATCACACCAAAGAGCTCAACAAGGATGGCACCAACTACTGAGCATCCATGTCAGCAGAACCAAAACCCTCCTCTAGCTGAGATAAATGGGGTCATTTTCACTGACTCTGGTACCAAGAAGGTAGCAACTGTGACAGACACGGCTGTGCTCAGATCCACAAGCTCACAACAATATTCAAATCTGAAACACAGTCATCTGGAGGAAAGGCTATACCCCAGCTCCACAGGGCTGTAGAAAGTTTTCTTAAAATGTTACTGGTGTGACATGTCTTTTCGGGAACAAGATTCAATTGCTCTAATCACAGGTAAGAGAACACAATACTAGCTCAAACATCGCAGATGAAGAATAAAGGATCAGAAAACCTGCCAGTGTAACCTGGCTGAGAATAAAGTAAAAAACTATATATTAAAGCTCCCACAGCAAGAACCGCCATATGCAATGCACCCTGAGTACAGACTAGAGGGGCATTCATGGTAATCAGCTCAAGTGTATGTCTTGGTCAGTTAAAATGGAGCTGTGGATGAAATTTTCAATAACTCTGAGAAATGCTCTGAGCCTAATGGTTTTTAAATTACCAGTACAGTAGGCACCTGTTATCAATACATATACAAGAGCTTGATTTGCTAGGAGACCATATAGAATACGCCTCATGAAATAACTGATAGAATACGCCTCATGAAATAAAATACCTATGGTCACATTAAGAAACTTTCAAATTCTTGCGTTATAAGAAGGAGGAAAAAAAGAACGAACTCAAGGTTTTCCTACATGGCTTGGGGTTTTCTGTTTGTTTCATCCTAAAGATGCACCACTACTCCTGGCCCGTTCTGCAGACTGTCCAGCTCACCAGTACCATCCCACACTTTGTTGAAACTGACAAAAGCAACACTATGCACACCATCAGTACACTTGGCCATGCTAACCTTTCCTTCCTAAGTATTTTTCTCACTCTGCCTCACATCTTTCTGCTAACTACTGACTGAGAGGTCACATTGCTTTTGGGGCCCAGACTTGCTCATACAGCCCAAGGACTAGACAGCCCCAAGATGACCCTTCTCAGATGGCACACAATGGTAGTATCTCAGATGACAATTCAAACGGAATGAGCCCATATTTCCAAGTGATCCTCTCTGACTCTGACTAAGTGATTTAATGCTAATAAGATTTAACCACAGTTTAACCAAAATGAGGTTCTCTCCTGAAATAAAATACTCCTAATAAGTATTTCCTCCTTTTTCTAATGTTTTGAGCAATCAATTGGCACAAACTTTACTAAGCCAACTGAAGTAGAAACAATTCAACAATGAATTTCAAAGCATGGCACCTGAAAATAATTTCAGTCACCACAACAGCTCACAAGTCCTCTGACCATCCTTAGAGGAAGAGAGTCTTCAGTGAAATCAGTTCAGGCTCTGACACAGCTAGACACCTGCCTACCTACACTCAAGCAGAGTAAGGACTCCAAGTGTGGCACCATCCACACTCCTGAAGAACACCGCTGAGGAAATGACATGAGCACTTCCACCTCCCCCTAACCTCCGAGAGTATTAGCATTGAACAAACCCCCTTATTTCATGGATTACATACCAATGTCCTAAAAATTTCTTTAAAACACTACCCAAATATAAAACTCCAAGGCAAACTTCAGAAGTAACCCAGGTGATGTTCAGGAAGGCTGCTCACACTGAACATCCACACATAACCATGCAAGCATGCCACACAGACTGGCAGTCTTAGTCCCCTTTCCTGTTACTGTGAGGAAAGACCTGGCAAAAGCAACTTCAAGGAAAGTGGGTTTGCTGGTTCCCAATTCCAGGATACAGGCCAGCACTGCAGGGCAGGCAAGGTAGCAGAAACTTAGAGTTAAGTCAGGTAACAGCCACAGTTGAGAGCAGACAGCTAGCGCTCTGATTTTGCCTCTCTTACAATCCAGGACCCCTACAGCAAGGAATACTGTCACACAAGCTGACAGTCTTCCTACCTCAGTTAGCTACCTGGACCATCTCCCACAGACGGCCAACCTAGACAACCCCTCACTGAGATCTGTCATGCTAACAGTTAAAAACGGACCATCATGTCTATCAAGAACACTGAGATCTAAAACTGGCTGAGTTCATCTGTTGCAGCTTCTTTTGCACATAAGCGTAACTGTACAAAGATAAGCCACAAATCCTGCCTGGATTTAAGAAAAGTACACAGTAAAGTGGTTTCCTGAGAAATAAGCTTCCCAATGGAGCCAACAGCAGTGGCAGCACTTGGAAATGGCAGCTACTGAGATGGCTCACCGTCTGAGCTGACCATGAGAAAATCACTAACAAATTAGTCCTCTGCCATTCTAGGTCAACCTACTACCATCTCGGAAAGGAAGGAGAAACCTCTAACACTTCCAATGAGCCCCAGCCAGAAAGAAGAGACTTTGCTGGCACCTTTGGCTAGGAAGACACCTCTAATGTCTCTTCCATAGGATGGAGCCCAATCTAGACCAGTGCTGCCAACAGAACTGTCACAGCAATCAAAAGGTTCTATTTACACTTGTCCAACTAGATGTCACCGGCCAAATGTGGCTAAATGTGAGCAACTGAAATGTGTCACGCCTGGAGATCTGAACTTTACCAGGGTCCTAACTATATATTTAATTCTAATGAACGTCAACTTAAATAGCCATATATGGCCCTATGGAACAGACTAGCAAGTCAGAATGCTCTGGACAATACAGTGCTGCAGACAGCTTTGCTGAGAAAGACCCTTTACTTTGAGGGCCTTTCTTGAAGTTGACCACGAATGCCAGTCCCTCCAGCTTCTAAGCTAAAGCATGGGCCACCATAGCCTCATTTATACTTAAAAGCAGCCAAACCTAAGAATTTAAAATAAATGTAATTAAATACAATTATTTACAAATATTCTTTAATTAAAATGTAATTAAAGAATTGATAAGAAAAATAAATCTACAACATCCCAAGCTTTGCTTAACTTAATAAAGGCAGGGCTTCTGTTCCACTACCAGTGTTAAAATATTCCCTTCTCAATGTCTGCCTACCTTACATTTTAATGTTTATCATATTCAGCTTAAAATTTGTTCCTGGGGGTTGAGGAGATGGCTCAGCAGTTAAGAGCACTTGATGCTCTCACATAGGACCAGAGGTCAATTCCCAGCACCCACATGGCAGCTCACAACCATATGTAACTCCAGTTCCAAGAGATCTAATGCCCTTTTCTGACCTCTCCAGGCATCAGATACACGTGCAGCCAAAACACACATACAAATAGAAAATTTTAAAACTGGTTCTAGCTAGCTGTGGTGAGGAGCATCCCCAGGGATAAGTGTTACTGGGCTGCGAGGGTCTGTGATTGGTGGCATAAGAGCAGTTCAGTAAGTATCTGCTGAAGTAATTAAAAACGTCTTGAAACCAAATGCAGAGTACCAATGCTGTGTCTATCATTAGAACTCAGTATGACAGAGTATCTCTTCAGAAACTGGGGATCCAAAGCAATTATTCGATAATGACAAGTCAATTTCTATAAATGATTGGGACTACTACTTTATTTGAATAAAAGTAACTAAGAGGAAGAGATCAAAAGATCTTAGCATCAGAAATGTCAATCCTCCAGTCTTTTCACCTAAGCACACTGACACACTTGTAAACTGGCCCTTTCTAGTAGAAGAATGTGTTTGTTTTGTTTTGCTTTTAATTAAGTCAATTTACATCTTGGTCTTATGTCCCCCTCCCTCCCACATCCCCTCTCCCTATTTCTCAGACTAGGGGAGGCCCCCTACCCAGACACCAGCTTATCAATTTATATGAGGACTGAGTTCATCTTCCTCCCCTGTGGCCTGGTAGGGAAGTCCCATCAGGTGGAAGTGATCAAAGCGAAGGCAACATAGTCTATGTCAAAGATATACCCCACTCCCCTAACTAGGCAGCCATAATAAAGCCTGAGATTGCCAACAGACTTATCTTCTTAGGGTCTGTACATTATAGTATGTCTATCCTGTACTATATGACTAAAATCTGCTTATAAGTGAGTATATACCATGTGTGTCTCTCTGGGTCTGTGTTACCTCACTCAGGAAGGATTTGTTTTTAAGCCCAAACAATTAGAATTAAAATTATTCCATAAATATTAGTACATATGGGGTGGCTAAGTAAATTACTTTTCAATCTATGATATTCAAAGCTAATCTGTACAGTATATAGTCCCTTCCCCTCAACCCCCCCCAAAAAAAACCCTTTAGCTTATTATGATGGAAACAAAATATAGGTATGTTTAGTTCTAAGGTATTTCAAGCCATTCATAAATGCACACAGATGAGTCTACCAAAGGAAAGCCACAGAGACTGTCACACTTTGTCAGCTGACAGCCAAGCACAGTCTCAGCCAGGGAGCCCTGACACAATGTCATTAGATCCATTGGCTGTCTTCTGAGATGTTCCTAGAGCAAACCGAGACCTTTACTCTAAAAAGAAAAAAATCAACTACTATTGTCAATTATAAAACAAATTCTAAAACAAATCTGCTGCTGGGAGAAAAAACCATTTATAAATGAAGTACAATACTTACTGCTTCCAAATGTGCAAGGTCTCATGAACTTTTCAGTTCTTGCTACTCCCCAATATAACAAAGTATTGTAGATTTCTAACCCCATCTACTCCCATGGAGTGAGGAAGGGAAATAGTTTTCTGTGGCTGTTTGGCTGATCTTCTCATGCTATGATAACTCAATGATTAGACTTGAGAGCTAGTTAATGAAACTCAAACACATATCAGCAAGTCTTCTTTCTTCCTCCAGACTAAGAAAAGAAAGACAGAACAAGAAACTAAACCTCGGGCTGGAGAGATGGCTCAGTAATTAAGAGCACTGGCTGCTCTTCCAGAGGTCCTGAGTTTAATTCCCAGCAACCGCATAATGGCTAACAACCATCTGTAATATGATTCAATGTCAACTTCTGATGTGCATGAAAACAGTATACACATATACATAAAAAAATAAATACATCTTTTTAGAAAAAAAGGAAACTAAACCTTCAGAATGGCTAGTTCAAAGATAGAGAAAATACTTTCAAACATAACCAAACCTTATAAACTCACTGTCGTATTTCTATACACCCTCAATTTAAGTGAAATGTCTATAATACCAAGAGTTCCTCCAATTTTGGCACCAGCTATTTCTATGATCTTCACTAACTGCTTTTCCTCTTAATTCTCCTTCAGACAACTTAGGAGGATAAGTGAGTGACAAGGTCAAGATCATTTCATCTGAACTGCTGAAAGCCAGAGAAAAGATGGCTCTGTCCACACTGGGACCATGCCTGCTATCTACATGTCCGTCTATCTACCCAGTGGCCAGCAAGGATATCTGGGAGATCTACACTACTTTATCAGCAGAAGAAAAAAGCCCTTCAGCATAATTACTTCTGTCTCCACAGAGCACGGTCTTACCTGACTGGTGAACTACACAGGGGCTGCTTATTTTAACATAAGCCCATCAATGCACCCCACATGAGTGCCAGCAACACTTTCATGCCACCTTTAATTTCAAAAATCTTCAAAATCCTATAGGCACTCATATACATATAATGAACCTTTAATTTTAATTTTTAAAATTAAAATAAGTAAGAGAAGGCAAGGGGTCGTGACCCAGAGGTTGAAAGTCACTGCTCTAGCAGGTCATCAGAGCATCTTTGCTAAGTTAATCCTAGAGGTGTCCATGATCAAGCTGTCTTTTCAGCTATAGTGCTTTAATATCAAAATACTAAATAAAAGATAACTAACAGTTAACAGTTTCATTTCCTTAACAGTTAGTAGCTTTACGCCAGTTACAAAATTGAAATTCTCCTTAGATATGGTATTTAGCATACTGGTAATTATAACCCACTTCTCCTAAATTTAACAAAGGTAACGTTAGTTTTCTGCCTTCTCAAAACAACAGGTACTGGAACTTGAAGACAGTGCAGTCCCGTGGACCTGAGCCACCTGGCAAGTCAATGGTATCTTTGTCCTTTGTGCAGTTAAGGGGGGAAAGTGAGCTTGTGGGCCAGATATCAACACTGGCTGGCTTCTCACAGGCTCTCTCATGGGTTCCTCAGAAAACCTCTGGTGTCTTTGCCTGGAATTCACGCTCAAAATACAGATGAATGGCTGAGAATTTTTCCAGGTGGCACTCTCTGCTGAAGTGTCAAAGCATTTAATCCAGTAGCTAGGGATAAGAGGAAGGAAGAGCTCTTTCTGAAAGGTGTACCATCCACTCCTATGTGAGATTCAAGTAAACTGTCCCTTTGGCTTTTTCCCTCTTCCCTTTTAGAATAAAGCTTCATATAACCTGGAAGGTAGGTGACCTCAGGTGAGCCGGCCAGTGCTAACAAGTGAGCACTTCCCACCCAGCGCGCCCAGCCTGCCTCTGCTCACAGCTCAGAACTCCACCACACCTAGCCATTTTCCAGAAACTCAACCTTAAGAAAACAGGTTCATGGGACAGTGGTGGTACATGACTTTGATGCCAGATCCAGGCAGATGTCTGAGTTAGATAGAGGCCAGCCTGGTCTACAGAGCAAGTTCCAGGCCAGCCAGAGCTACACAAGGAGACCCTGTCTCAAAAAACAAAACAAAACAAAAAACAAACAAACAAAAACAAGCAAACAAACAAAAAGTTTCAAGCTTAACTTACCAGTTTTAAAAACAGAGTTATTGCCAGACTCTTGAGAAAAAAGTAAAGACACTAGAAAACGCTTCCAATTTCCTTATGTTGGTTTGTTTTGTTTGTGGCAGGTCTTGAGATGTAACATTGATTGGCCAAGAACTCAAACTTAATAGCAAATGCCCTGCCTCTTTCTATGACTGCTGGAATTAGAGGAGTACACCAAGCTCAGGAAACATTTAACCTCTGCATGCTTAAAGCCTGGACTCTGAAAATTCTCACAGCATTTAAGTTAGACCGCCAACACAGAGTGCAGCAGCCATACTACCTGAACACACCGCCATGGACTAAACAGCAGCTCCGCTCAGCTCTAGCAGCACCATATAAATGCCTATTGCAAAAGCACAGGCTCAGCTGAAACCGCTGTAAAATAATCCTGTGCGTAGAGTTTCAGTCAATATTTGCTTCTTCCAGTTTAAACACCCCATACTCAGTCTTCTAGAAGGAAACTATCATAACGAAGCCAGCTTCTTCTAGATCCTTACTTCTTGGGCTGGCAGCTGGCTCAATACTGAGGACTTGCCTAGCGGGTGCAAGGCCCTGGGTTCAAGCAACAGAGGGGAGGAAAGAAGTCTCATTTGTCTTAAGAGCCATCAACAAGGGGTTAGAGAGATGGCTCAGAGGTTAAGGGCACTGACTGCTCTTCCAGAGGTCCTGAATTCAATTCCTAGCACCCACATGGTGGCTCGCAACCATCTACAATGTGATATAATGCCCTCTTCTGCCGTCAGGGACACATGCGGGCAGAGCACTGTATAGATAATAAATAAATCTTTAAAAATTAAAAATTAAAAAACATCAACAATTGGTGGAAACCAAACAGGTGACAGACCAGCAAGGTGAATCAGCAGGCAAAGTTCTTACTGCAGTGCTGGATGACCTGAGTTGCATCTCAAGTCCCAGAAAGACAACAGAGTCCCATGTGTCCTCTGATCTCCACATATACACTGTGGTGTGTATGCTGTACATGAGGACACAAATATACATACTTTGACAAAATGAAAGAGTGAGTGAGTGAGTGAGTGAGTGAGTGAGTGAGTGAGTGAGTGAGTGAATGAAACTTAAAGCATCTTAAAAGCCGACAAGAAATATGTGTTCTGTTCTTGAAAGAAAAGTGTCTCAGCTTCCAGTGCTATGGTAAAAAGTCAGGACAATCTGCAGTCCCACTAGTGCTTAACCAGTTCACACAATAGTCTCACCATAGCAAAAGCCACCATGTGTTGCGTATCTACTAAATCTAACCCACATATTATTACTTAATCAACACTAGATGAAGGCAAATCAACAGAACCTTGAATACTTCCCTGTAAATCACTCAAAGTAACACAAAGAAAAAAATAAATGCAAAACTACTTTCTACTGAAAGATTGATCAAAATATCTGGCACACAAGACATTAACTATAAATATCTGATTATTGTCTGGTTTCAAGCCATTATATATGCCTAGTTTATTGCTACTGTAAAATTAGGTATAATAAGCACAAATAAAAATTATTCTACAAATAAAATATATGAAAAAGAAACATTCATTATGGCACACAGCATGAATGTGGAGTCATAATCCTTGATGATGAAACAGCCTTATCAGTTCCGTATGCACCACGCTCGTAAGAAGTCCAGCCAGCTCCTGCTTAGAACATGCTACAGCTTTCCAGACACCATTTAAAACAGCAAGGATTCTGGCTGTGATTCCCACACTAAAATGTTGAGGACCTATCACCCTCACAAAGCAAAGCCGGGAATGTTGTGAGAGCACTTCTCTCAACATTGAACCCCATGTACAAGAGTGGTGGTACACATCTGCAATCTTAGCACATGGAAGGTGGAGACGGGGAATGAGTTCAAGGTTTTTCAGCAGAAATAGGGGATGAGTAGGTACTAGAAAACAACCTTAGGTAATCAATTCTGTTTAACAGGTGAGTGGGGACAAGACAGGCTCAGGTAATCACTTCCTTGCAACAAAAGTCAGCTGCAGAACTGTATTAGCATCTGCTACATATAACAGACAAGGTCAATCAATCCAGTTGAGATGGCTTCTGACACATAGGTGTCATTAAACACCTTTGCCCTTCTTACACAGACATCCTTTTGGCCAAGTGATCAAACTACTATCTATAACACTAAAAAAAATGATTTATGGAAACTTATTCGCTTAACTTCAAATAAAACCTTAAATTTCCATTTTAATACTTAAATAGAGTACAGTTACACATTCAAGCAAAAGAAAGTTAGAAGAATCTGGGCTCATTCCCGTGAATGGTGGTAGATACACAGATAAAGCAGACTGGCTAATGCCTGAAGAAATTGTGACACAGGGGACAGAGGAGCAAGCCAGTTCCCAAGAGTCCCATTAATAATGGCTTCAAACTGCTTTTAATAATTTGAAGAATGATTCTCTAATGAAAAAGAATTATCAAACTGTCTTTTCAATACATGATCAAGGCTCTGAGGCTTGGGAGAAAGCTCAGTCAGTAAAGCGTTTCCTGCTGTACAAGCAAGGAGCTCAGGTTCGACCCTCCTGCTGGGTGTCACAAACGCCTGTGCTTATGACCCCAGCTCTGAGGAGGTGGGGACAGACAGATTCCTGGGCCTCACTGACCAGCTGGCTTAGCTGAATAGGTGGTTTCAATGAGAGACTTTGTCTCATGTCTCAAAAGTAAAGTGAAAACAATTAAGGAAAACACCACGATACCGACGTGTGGCCTCCACATGCAGGAGCACACATGAGCATGTACCCCAACACACACGTAGACACACAGTTGAGGGACAGAGGGGAAGAGAGAAGAAGCAGGAAGGAGGCAGGAGGGGAGGAATGGAGAGAATGGGATGGATTTTAAATGTAGTCATGCTTTCTTCTTAAACCATGTCTCCTGCCTTCCTACATGACCCAGGACCAGCCCCAAGTGCTAGCGGATTCATCTTCACACAGCTTCTAAAGTGCTCGCTGATGTGCCATGTATGTGCCATGCTGATCCTAATCACAATGGTTAAGAAAGGCAGGGGTAGAGCCTTCCGTTCCACTGTACTGAAACTATAAGGCACTTCTACCAAGTCCTACCTCTTACCTGCAGACTTGCACCCTCTGTCTCTCTGTCCCTGCCAGGCAACGTGCCTTCCCAATCCATTTCTCATGTTTGACTCTTCCTACTCTGTACCTTTCATGTGATCATGCTTTTCCTCATACCTCTCTATTTTTTAAGGCTCAGCTCAGCGGCTGGCTCCTTCTTCCTCATAGCTCTGCCTCCTTCCACATATAAGGACCTCTTGAAAGACTGCTTTCTGCACTTAACAATTCCTACTTTTCAGCTTCCGAGAGGCAAAAAAAAAAAAAAAAATGTTTTTGGATTCCTTTCTATATTCTGCACAGCACTACATAAGAACCAACATTCAATAAACTAACGTGGTGATTTAAGATCATCAAGCAGTACGACTCTATCTCTCTCTATGAGGTCAGAGAATGCTCTTAAACACCTGCTCACAGTTCATGGAATCCTTCATTACTCAACACTGTAACTTTAAGAATGGGCGTGGTTAACCAGAATCCTGGTGTCCTACACCAGGACACCCCAGCCACACCATGATAAGAACCAAATAGTATTCCAGACAATTTGTACAAATCACTAACACTGGAATGTTTAGCTCATTTAACTTTTTCTTCTAATAAGATGTTTTACACTTAGAGGGACTAGGTAGGGGTCTGTACGAACCTTGGGGGGGGGGGCTCTAGCTGAGCTGAGGTCACGAAGTATTTCCTAAGACAACCCTCCTTTGCTATGCTCTTGGTGAAAATGGCAAACACTATACGACAAACACTTCCTCAAAATGGGTCATTGCTGGCAAATGCTGTTTCCTCCCTCAACAATCAAAACTGTAAGTAATTTGTCCAAGAATGCCACTGCAGGCATGCTTTTCATTATAAATATCTACCAGGCTACTTTTTAAAATAAGCTAAAAATACAGTACCTGAAATTCAGCCGAGAATATCTGAATGTGTCTCCTTTAGGCTAAATATATCTCTGTGTGAATAACACACTTTCTTATGTATAGCAAACACCAAAATAGCTCACATTTAAGCAAGTTCAAGATCAACTGTGAAAAGACAGTCACCTTAGTGGCGAGACGGTACCTTTACAAGGTTCAAGCCTCACTGCTCAGACAAGCATTTGCAGATATGTCCCTCCAGGATACTGCTGCGCCAGAAAGTGAGCCTGTCAAACATAAGCCTTTCATATTTAGCTCAGAAAGGCAACTTGCCTCCCCACACCCAGAAAATTCAGAAATAAAAGTAACTTCTTAAAATGAAGGTGTTCTGCATCTAAGGGAAAAAGGCTAAGGACAGACTGTTGGTGCTCTAGCCTTTGCTTCCCTACTGCATGCACACAATCTGCTTCAACACAGAAATACTTGTCTTAACCCCTTTTATCTCCTCTTTCAATCGAGCTCATTCTGCTGTGTGATTAAATCTAGACTGTAAGGTGGTAGGCCACCACAGGACCCTGGCAACCAGTTCATACTCAGTTCTACTACCATAACAGCACAGACCAATGCACCATAAAAGTGGCTAATGCAGCAGGCCTTCAGTTCAGCCCTAGATGGGCCTCAACTCACTGAACTTATTGCCAAATCACAACATGAAAGGGTCAGGGTCAAAACAAGGCCCAGTCACACAGCACATTCACCAACACTGAGTTTGTAGTAGGTTACGTGGCCCAGGACCTACAGGAAATTGTTCAAAAAGATTTACCCAGACAAACACTAAAGAAAATCACTAAGCACTTACTAGCTGTAATAGAGCCGAGGGACTCTCTCCAGGTAGCTTCAGGGCAGAAGCTCGGCTAGAAAATGCCTAACATAGTAGAACCTAGCACCATAAGTCTGCAGTGAGTCTCAGGGATTCTGCAAGAAGCCTGTGTGTGTGTCTGACAGTTACTACACGTGAGGAGTTGTAAAAGCCTTAGCTGCTAATGATACGGCTGAGCACATGAAGTCCTCACTTCTAACTACAAAAGCATAAAACAAGATCAAACGGAGACTGTATTTACAACACTTTTCTAACAGTTACTGACAATAAGCTCAGCATGGAGATCTACAAGCCATTTTAATCTCCTCTACTTTCAGCACAGAGACCGCAAAACAACTCGAGGCAACCCAGCACTGCCTCATGCTTCACCCAGAGTTTTGCCACAGGTCTGTTGGTTTTTCAGGAGAGATAGAAAGGCAGCCCTGCAATGCCACAGCCAATGCTTAGCACTTCAGCAACATACTGTAGACAGCAGATGCTAACTCCTCTCAAGCACTCACTTGTATCAAGTTCTCATGGACCCAAAAGCATTTCGTTTATTTTCTCTTCCATTCATCTGTTATCAACATGGGGGATTATTCTACACTAACTGAGTGTTGCAGCGTTAAACTTCAGTACGATTAGAGACATGAAAAAAACTGGGACAGCTACATTTAACACAAAAATGGACAATGACAAACACAAGGGGATCTTCCGTGGGGACCTTGCTCACCCACAAAAACCTAAGCTTCTTCCATAAATGTCAGTTTATCGTCAGGGACATAGATCACTTTTCCTGCATAAAGGAATGTGAGCACATAATGTCATTTGGCAGCAAAAATAGATAGATAGATAGATAGATAGATAGATAGATAGATAGATAGATAGATAGATAGATAGATAGA
>NW_026590062.1:7581432-7610643 GCF_907164565.1 Psammomys obesus | reverse complement strand
AGATAGATAGATAGATAGATAGATAGATAGATAGATAGATAGATAGAGCGAGCTAATAAAGCCAAGACCTATTTACATGCACCTATGTCTTTAATACCTTTCAAATCCAATGTTCAGAAACACAATTCTTTCTGGAATTAGGCCTTTAGCTCTAGTAACATGTACGAAAAGTCTCCATATTTTCGATATTCATACACTTAAATCGGCCTCCCTGAACAAGGGCTACAAACAATTTTAGTGGGCAAAGAAATCTTTATATCTTTTTAATGTACAACAACCCCAACTAAATCTTAAAGTTTGCTATGGACAAACTTTTGAAAGAAAACATAGAAACCAGTGAACAGGGGACATGACCAAACATGGCAATTCTCAAAAATGCCAGGCAAAGACCACACCACACACAGCACACTCCTCACCAAAATTATTCCCATTCATGCACAAAATATAATTTACCTCCTGCCAACTGACACCTCATCCATTCTAATGACAACTAACACTTCATCAGAAGAGGCTTCACAGGCAGGAGACGGCTCAGCAGAGAAGAGTGCTGCTGCTCTTACAGAGATCCCACACCCAAACCAGGCAGCTCACAAACACCTACAACTCCATCTCTGTGAGACCCAAAGGCTCTGGCCTCCTCAGGCACCTCCACTCACGTGCACAGATCCACACAAAGAGACAAACACACATATACATTATCAAAAATAATAGAAATAGATTATAAAACATTTTACTTGGGTTCATTAATTAAAAATAGGGTTTTCATGTCAGTGCAAAAAAAAAAAAAAATTAGATCATGATGCCTCTGCTTACCAATAATAACCCCAAATCAAAACTTTACTTGACTTTTACCTAAAGCAATAATCTTTATAATTTTGCCAACTGCTTAATTTTCATACCAGTGGAACACGAGCCTTCCCTTCACATTCTATCTCACTACAATCTCTGTATAAATGTCTCATTTTTCTTTTTAAAAAAACTAATTACATGGTTCAGTAAGTTGCCTGCGGTAACTCACTGACGTTATTTACAATAGAAAGTTAGACTTCAGTTTGCTCTCTCAATTTCAAGCATGTTTAGCTTAATAATTCTAGTTCACTGAATCTTTTTCTATTCTTCACATGAAAGAATTTGAGTCGATGTCTGCCCATAATTTCACAATAAGAATTTGTTACTCATTAAAGTCTTAATAAATGCCATGTCTGTTAAGGAGGTGTAACTTATTAAGTCCAATTTTAGGTAAGCATATATGTTCACACAGATAGTCATCGTACAATGAAAACTATTACTACTTTATAGAATTGGAAAATTAATTCAGAACAAAATATAGGAATATATAGAAATATAGGAATATAGAAAATAAGCAATAAAAATATGTTTTAGATCTGGGCGGTGGTGATGCATTCTTTTAATCCCAGCACTCTGGAGGCAGAGGTAGGCAACTCTCTGTGAGCTTGAGGACAACCTGATCTACACAGAGAGTTCCAGGACAGCCAGGGCTACACAGAGAAACCGAATCTCAAAAAACAAACAAAACAAAAAACAAAAGAAAAAAAAAAATATATATATATATATGCACTTTAGGCCATGTGTGGTGACACACATCTTTAATCCAAGCACTTGGGATCCCTATGCGGTGAAGGCCATTCTGGTCTCCCGTCCCACCCCCCACCCCCCATATATTCTGGGTAGTGCTCTGAGTACAGCCTGGTGTGTGTGCCTCTCTTACAGCCTTTTTAAACTAAAAGTTCCTCTAACTGAACTCAGAAGCACTCTTACAGCCAAAAAGATGACCACACACACACATAAACACACTCATTCACACTCAGTGGGTACCCTGCTCTGACATGTGGCAGCAGTCACAACTCTGCTTAGAGCATTCGACAAATTAAAAACAATGGTTCTCTTCACACAACAATCTGTGTTTGCTGTCAAACAGAGAAGGAGCCAGTCAGATGGCTCAACAGGTAAAAGTACTTGCCACACAGACCTGCAGACCTGCATCTAAGACCCAGAACCCAAGAGCTGTCCTCCAATCTCTACAACATGCCCATAGTGGCAACACAGAACCCCCCAACATGCACACCCATACACACACAAAAAAAAATTATAGAAAGTACAGATAAATATCTTATGAGCATGTTATCTCTGCCACTGTGACATTTTTGTTATTGCCCATTGCCCCACCCAAACATTAAAGCTAGAAAATATAATTTCAGCTTACAAGTAGAAGATATAATTTCAGCTTGCAAATGTTTGGCAGTAGCAAGCACTAACTGCTACACAGAACAGAATCAATTGTTTAGAAAATGCCAAAATGCAATTCTCATCTCTGAGCTCACGGCTGTCAGTGCAGTAGCAACGGCAGGCAGCTACAGTTACAGAGTAACTGCTGTGTGTGCTAGCTGGGGACTTTATTAACTTCAGCTTTATAATCCAATTTACAGGGAGGAAACTAAGACAATGATCAGTTAAATAAACTGACCGAAGGTTCACAGCTGTTAAGTGACTATGCAGGCATTGGAAGCCAAGCAATCAGGAGCCACACAAGAGCCCCCACAGAGGCGGCTCTGAGTGCAGCAGCATCTTCCCTCACAGGGCTCCAGACACATCAAGCATTCCAGGTACAACGTGATCTATCCAGCCCTTGTGTGCTGCAGGAGCACCATCACTCTGTGCAGCTACTGTACTAATGTACACACATATATACCAAGGTGGCAGCTTTGGTAATTGCTGGGGTCTGTCAGCAGTATGTTATGAAGCAAAGCACCATGACAAGGTGAAAAACATCACCAAAAAGATGGACAGTACTTCAATATCCCTGCTAATGTTACAATAGCGCTGCCTTGTCCTAACATTCACATCTGCCAGCAGGACTTTGCTAAAGTTTATTTTACCCAAAATAAAATAACTCTTAAATAGACTGGAAAAGGAAGTGTTTAATACTCTCAATTCTATGGCAACCAATAGGAACTGTCCCTTCAATCATTGGCTTTCCTGAATGTTCTCCATGTCACCCTCACTGCCATTATGCCACTCACTTTTCTAATTAATTTTCAAATATCTCCTAATACTTGAGCCATATAATTTACTCTTTCAGCCACTTTTACATGCAAAAGTGGACAATTTGTGTGACTGGCTCTAACAACTTTCCCAACATTCAGCACACTGAAAGGAGGAGACACTCAAGGATGCTGTGGCTGCTCAGCAAGAGCACACTCTTCACAGTTCTCAAAAGGAAAGAGCATAAAAACAAGAGGCCACTCCCCTGGGAAACACATCATCAGAAAGTGAAAGACAGGGGATAGTGAAACAGCACTTCGGCTTCACACTCATAGGCAAACAGCAACTACCCCAACTGTGTTATCTGTCCTCTTTCACATGGTCATTCTGAAAATGTAGTGCTTTCACAGGGAATGCTGCATGCCTTTAACCTCAACTAGGAGACAGAGGCAGGCGGATCCCTGTGAGTTCAAGGCCAGCCTGGTCTACAGAGCAACCTCCACGTCAGCCAGAGCTACATATTGAGACCTTGATTTTAAAAAGTAGTAGTTTTCTATGGTTTAAAAACAAAATAAGAAAAAAACCACTTTAAAATAAGTCAATCTTTGCTTAATTATTCTTTAGCAAAATATTCTCAAATTAATGAACTACATATATGACGTGAACCAACCAGCTAGGGAAAGGTAAGAAGCCCACAGTAACAAGCTGGTCTCCAGGAAAAGCACTCACTCTGCTGTCAGGAACAGATAATTTCATAATTAGGAAGCCTGGCTTCTGAATTGTCACAAAATGAATTAAGAAATCAGTACATAGAAACAGAAGATGAAAATCCAGAATAGTCACCAAAAATATAGAACCAGGGCTGGGAGATGGCTTGACAGGTGAAGGTACTTGTCAGTCACTGAGCCAAACAACCTGAGTTTAAGCCTTAGGATACATGGTAGAGGTAGAGAAAGAACTCCCAGAAGTAGTTCTCTGACCTCACAGCTATACCATGGTACACATACCCTCCCACAATCAATCAACCAATCGATCAGTTGATCAATCAGTTAATTTAGATTAATAGATCAACCCATCAATCAATCAATATTAGTTTAAAATGTTTTTAAGATTAAAAACAGGAGGATAAGATGTTAAAGACTATAATCATCCATCCACATGTGTAAACAAATAAAAGAATGCAATATTTTGATATTCAACAAACACAAATATAACAAGGACCACCTAGAAGCTCTTAGAGACTCCAAAAAACCGAAACGTAGGTGGTGTAAAACTCTAACTTTACCTGCATCACCTACTAATTACACAAGGTTTTAAGATGCACGTAAATTTTGGGATTCTGATGATGAGCCCACTAGTAAGCAACCTCACCTAGAGTGTAGGTTAACAGAACAATCAACAAAGGCTTAACAGCCAGTTAGCGTTAGCTCAATTAGTCCACTGTGCTGTACTGCCCCCTAGCTGCTGTGGCAGGAAATACCACCAACAAAAGAACAGGACTGCCAACAAGTTTCAAGAATTTGGCAGGAAATCCTTTAGGCAAATTTAGAACCATTAAAACAGACCCACAAAAATACACTGGAGATTGTTTTAAGCCTTCCTGTAATAAATAATAAAAACATAAACTAACAAAACATCTCAGCAATGCCTGCAATATTTCAAGCATAATTTAACTGGAGTAGGTTAGGTTAACAGCACCTAGGTGAGAAGGACCAGCACTCTCCATTGAGATGTAGTCTAGCTAAGCGTGGTGCCTAGCACTCAGTGAGCCTGGGGGCAGCGCGACAGCACAAAAGGCCTGGCTCAAAACCATGAACTAAACACTGGAATTTGTCTCGACTTAGAAAATTCTGTAGGATACGCACGAGAAATTGTTGGATAGAGAAGTGAAAATGTCTGCCAGAAATCAAGAACAACTGATAACGTTTTCTGCTACTGTAAATGTATGGTAAATAGAGGAAGTAATTTAGGCTAACAAATAGCTTGCATTAATTCAAAGTTTTTAGGTGTCAGATGCAAACTGAAGTTCAAAATTAGTATTTCTGGAATCAGTGAGGGAAATAAGCTAAAATACTTTTTAGAAAGTTATCTTTCCCTAAAACACTATCCAAGGCCAATTCAAGCTTTGTCCAGTAAAGGCTGTATTACATTTCTGTATTTTCAATTTGCCAACAAAGAGTTTGGCTAGCAAAGTCCTGCAGGGAAAAAGTTCTGCTCATATAGCTGTCTTACTAATTACTCACAATTCACTATTAATTTTAAAACAGTGGGCCAGAGCCTTGTCTTCACCCAATCACAGCACACTGCGTACACGTACACAATATTTTCCTTTAATAGTAATGATTTCAGAGGCCAGAAGGACAGGGTGGTGAATCCCTGTATCCCAGCATGCAAGAGGCTGAGCCAGAAAGAAGACTTTAAGTTTATGGATACATGGTGATTCCCTGTCTATAAATAATAACATAGTAAAAAAATAATTCTAAAGTTATGTGATAAGATTCTAATTTTCAACATGACTGGGGAAGGACAAGAGACTTTAAGGGAAGAAAATGTAGGAACGGAAGAAGGGAGTGGGGAAAGTAAGGGTACTCTTAACAAACACATCATTTACTCAATACTTGGGGTCTCTGTTTTAAGTGACTCTTTACCTTTCCAAAATTTACCATTGTTCAAAAAATATGATGCAAACAATTTTTAAGAAAAGACAAAATCCTTACCCTGAAGTTCATGATGTATCACTCCTACTAGGTTGGGTTCGTCTCCCCACCAGAATATCCACAGCTCTTTGCAATCTGGCTTGACGTCACGACGCCATACACACAGCAGGTTGGCTTGCAAACAGCGGATGAAACTTAACAGGATTGGATCATCTTGGGCTGGGGCTGAAATTATGGGTCCACAGTCCCCATGCCCTCCAAAATTGTACCTACGCCATTTGATTCCTGTGAGTTCAGCCTGGAAAAAAAAAAAAATTATAAGTTTTGATTTTTCTTTTTTCTTTCTTTTTTACCACTAAAAGCAAGCTCCCAAAGAAGCCCTTCTGGGTTTAGGGACAGGGATGTGGGAATAATTTCTATCAAGACGTCTACAAGTTCATCATATTAAATAACAAAATAAAACAAGCTGGTAATCATTATGTGCTGTTGAAACACTTTTCATTCACCTAACCATATACTATAAAGTACCCATATTTTAAAAACTATGTTCAATTACTACACCCTATTCAATTCAAAAGCTATACCTATTTTACACCCAAAAAAGGAACTACAGAGCTCACTCAGCAGCTAAGAGTACTGGTTGCTCTTGGAGAGGATGGAGGCTGGATTCCCAGCACCCATACAGTGGATCACAGTCCTCCTTTACCTCTGATCCCAGGACAGCCAGTGGCCTCTTCATATCTACCAGCATAGGACACACATACATGCAAGGCAAAACTCTCATACACATTAAAAAAAAAAAAAAAAAAAAGAACAACTTTAGGCCTTTAGTTCCAACACTCAGGAGGCAGAGGAAGGCAGATCTCTGTGAGTTCAGGGCCAGCCTGGTCTACAGAGTGAGTTTTTAGAGACAGCCAGGGCTACACAGAAAAACACTGTCTCGGGGGGAGGGGGGGAGGATGTTTACATATTTTAATGTAAAGAAATAAAACAAGATTTTAAAATAAGTGTTGCAGCATGGTGGTGCACACCTTTAATCCCAGCACTCAGGAAGCAGATATAGGTGGCGCTCCATGAGTTTGAGGCCAGGCTAGTCTATATACCAAGTTCCAGGACAACTAGAGCAATGTACAACAAAAAGCACAAGCTGACAGTTCTCAACACAAAAATCTGACTGAAATGATTTCTAAATCCACACTTGGAAGCATTTGAGATTCACATCTTCACATTAGGGATGGCAAGCCAGCGAAGTGTTCAACAGCCCCAAATCTAAGAATCTACACTCTGACACATCTGGTCCCAAGGCCTTGAAATAAGGGGCTCTCTGCAAGGAGAAGACATTCTTTCTTCCAAGGAATTTCCACTCCCCACCTCACTCCCCCACCTCAGCAGCTAGTTCAGGAGGTTCTCACCAGTGCAGCACAGCAGCTGAAAAGTCTCCTCAGAAAGCAGCTGCTAACAAAACTGACAAAGCTGCTCAGCAGCAGCTCCTGCATGTGACTCTGCGTGCAGCACAGACCCCTGCCTCCTTAGCAAGCCTCTGCTGCCGTCCGGTCTTTTGTTTTTTAGCCACATTTTAAAACTCAGAACTTTAAAACAAGCAAGCAGAGGCTGTTTGTGCTGCTGCACAACGCACGTCTCTCTACTCTCAGGTTTGCTGAAGCTTAGGTCTGATGAACCAAACATCAAAGATGCTTCAAAACAAAGGAGAGCTGGGCTCCTTACTCAAGTAGCTGCAGACTGGAACCAGGTACTCCAGCAAAGCTGACCACTGCAGTCCTTATCACACAGCCCATGGCTCCCCAGCCCTCCATGCCCTCCCCAACAGAGCAATCACTTTTATGGACAAATTCTTTTTCAAAACAAAAGCACGACAGGACAGTAAAGTAACCATCTGCAACACAACTGGGACTAACTCTGGGAGCTCAGACAGCGGACTGGCACCATGGTCATATCCAAGGGGGAATAAGCTCATTTCTTTATCCCAAAAAGCAGTGTAACTCCAAAAGAAAAGTCACAAAAACAATAACCAAACTAATAGTATCTGAAGCTCAGAAACCTACCTGTCCCATCCTTGTCTAGTTTTCTGTCCCTTTGTTTCTTCTAATAAATGAATATCTCTGTGCTTTAATCAGAAAGCCCGGCATTAATTTCTAAATGTCAAAAAAGGAGATGAAATAAAACCAGAGAAGCTCAAATCGGAGAAGATAAGGAAACCACTCACCATGTGAGCCAAGGACACTGTCCTATGCCTAAGGACCCTGGGAAGGGGAGGAGGGGAGAGGAGGAGAGCACCAAACCCACAGTATGAATCACTATGATGACAGCAACCATGAGTGCTAGAAAATTAGGGCACATTAGAGACTTGCACACCTGGCTGAGCCTGTCCCCAGAAAACCCACGCATGGTGACTCACTCCCTAGAGCACTTTCCCCTGTAGCACCCTTGCAGTTCAGCAGGCAAATAAATATCTGACTGATTCCGAATGGCTTTCTAGCCCTGGTTTCCTAGCCGGACACTTGCACTAACTTCCTGTGCCTCTGCTCTCAGTGGCAGAGGGAAGCTACTGTCACCTGCTGAGCTCTTTACAAAGCTGTCCAGGCTGCAGTGTGCTGTAAGTGCCACATAGCACTACCACAGGCTCTATAGCTAGTTCAGCCAAAGAACTGGGGAACTTCCGATTATTTCAAAACATTCAGTTCCTTTCTTTTAAAGCTAAAATTAAGAATTATGGCAGTCTTCTCGGAAAAGCCTTTAACACCTAAGATAAAGCCAACACTCAGAGGCTTGCTTTAAACCTTGAATCAGTGTCTAATAAGAGCAAAGTTGAAGTTCCCCAAACCCTTTGTCCCACCATAGACTCTCTGTCACTTCTCGGGAGCATGGAGTGCCCAGCTCTGCTCACCAAGCCCTGGCAGCGCTCCACCTCCTCTCTACCTCCTCTCAGCCCCAGAGAGATGGTGCAAAAAACAGCCTTAGAAGAAACCTCAGATAAAATTAAATAAACCTGGGGGCTTCCAACTGTTGAGAAAACTCTTTTTTAATCTTTAATTTAGTATTTATTTACTATACATGAATTTGACTTCAGGGAAGTCAAAGAACAATCTATGGAAGTCAGCTCTCCCCCTCAGCCACATGGGTCCTAGGCATTGAACTAGGTTCTCAGGCTCAGTGGCAAGCCTTTTTACCTGCTGAACCATCTCGCTGACCCCACTTTCCCCATTTCTGACAAATGCCTATCTCTAAGACTCAAATTTTCCTATCTACTGACTACAGTCTTGAATGAATGCTGAGCCTTGGTGCACAGTGCAGCTCTTCAGAGGCAGGAGAGGCCTGGGAACAGTACAGAAAATGTTCTCTTAGCATGTGTGGCCACAGGTTCAATCCCTCACTCACCTAAAAGAATTTTCTGAAGCAAACCTTTAAATATTTCTATACTCCAATTATCCTAAATATACATTTACATTAAAAAGAATAAACAAATGCGGAGTTATATATAAGTTCTAAAATCCAAAACCAAATGGACTGGGAATGTGAGTTCTTCCCACTTGTTCCAGCCTTCCAACCACAGAGCTAAAGAAGTTAAGACTCCTAACAGTTAAATAATTCATCTACAAACATAAACCTGGCAAATGACAGGTCCCAAACATAGGTGGGTTTAAACCACAACTGAATCTGAAACAAAAATTCTTTCCATTCTGTCATGTTCCTTCATAGGGCTACTGTTAAAAATGATCCCTGGAGGATTAGAAAATCATACAAAGAAACCGTCATAGGCTCAATTTAGCAATGACCAGAGCTCATGGCCATGGTCTCTTATTTAAGAAAGCCCATGGCTCATTCTGTAGTCTTCCTGGGGCAATAAAAACAAGTCATAAGAGTGGCCACACCATCTCAAGAATCAAGAGACTCAGACACTTACTGCAACAGGCATCTACACATCATCAGTGGAGGACAGTAATACATAATTCTTCTTGAAGGGTATGTATTTTTTTTTTTCAAAGAATCTTCCTTCAAGAGGGGATGGAGAAAAGTGTGTTCAGCAATGGCTGGCATCTGTTACCCAGGCAGTGAAGGTCTTCTGAAAGATGAACTGAACTGGTGGGGACTGCTGGCAAAGAGGGAAGTCCACTCTAGTCAGATCACGACAATGCTAAGAGGATTAAAACAGAATCAAGACAAACGTTCTTCCCTACACCATAGATGGGACTTACAGAGATGTTACACTGGTTCTTAGCCATCGTCCCTAGGTACAATGTGTACAAATAACTCCTGCTTTCACACTAAATGTTTGACTGCCAACATCAAACATCTGCACTTGGCCCCAGAGTGAAAACTAGATTCAGTGGTCCTAAACCCGAATAAAGCCTACAGGCGTTGGTAAGAATGAACTGAGGCTTAGAACCCCAGAGCAACACTATAGGAGATAAGAAATGCTGGTTGTGAGACTGCTTTCTCCACAAAGTGCCTCCATGATGTCAGGAAGCCTACTCCTGAGCCCAGGGTGCCTCAGCTTTAGGAGCTATAAAGTGCTACGGCTGACCTACATACTATAAATGAGCTCCTCTCCTGTCCCAAACTAATTACATCTCACTTGCGAAGGCAACTTGTAAATGATACAAACCTTTACCAGACATCTCAGAGACATCAGTGACAAAATTTCCACAAGATACTGAAATCTAAGGAACCTGCTGGGCTGAGGTGGAAGATGTAGCTCAGTGGTCCAGCACTTGCCTAGCATGTGCAAGGCTGTGGGAGAGGGACAACATTCATCTCTTGCTGCCAACATAAGTGCCCTAGAAAACCTCAAGTATGCCTTTACCCTCTCCCTACTGTGACAGAATTACTACTCTAGCAGATTAGGAAAATACAGTAAATATATTAACTCGCCTCACAGATCAAAGCCAGGAAAGAAAAACAAATGTCGCACATAATGGAAAGCTTTTGTTACAGCATAACTAATCGGCTCCAGGTAAGAATAGCAGAGTAAACACACACATCTGCTTCTGCTCTCTTTAAACCACACTAAGTATCAGTGAAGAAGTTGGTTTCTTTGGGCTGTTCTCTCCCTCTAACTGTGAAATCACAACAATAGGTAGAACAAGAAAGAGCATCTGTGTCTCAAAAACTATGAAGATAGTACTCAGGAAAGAAAGAGAAGTGGCCTGGACCAAAGAGGTGAGGGATGGTCAGTTAAAATAGCTTCTTACTAGGACATGACCTCATGAAGGGTAGAGAAAATTTTGTCAACAGTGAAAGGTTTCTGAATAAGCAATGTTCAAACACTAACTTTAAATCAACATTGTATGAGTCCAGAATCTTTCAGGCACCCTCACCATATGCTCACCTCTCATGGCTTCACCACAGCCTTTGTTCTGAATACAACATGGCATGCAACCAAGATACTGGAGACACCATTATGGCACACAACTTTAACCAACACTGCCTACAACACCTCAGCTCACACACACACAAAGCTTTCTCTCATAGACACATGATGATTGAAACAAATACTTTCAGAAACATCAGCCGGCATCAAATGAGCCTATCCCCCATTGGTTGGCTGTACAGGAATGCCCCCATAGACACATAGATTTGAATGTTTGACCACTAAGGAGTGGCACGATTAGGAGTGTAGCCTTGTTGGAGGAAGATGTTCACTGAGGGTGGGCTTTGAGGTTTCAAATGTTCAAAGCAGGCCCAGTGTCTCTAACTCTTCCTGCTGTCCACTGAACAGGATGTAGAACTCTTGGCTCCTCCAACACCATGATTGCCTGGATGCTGCCATCATTCCCGAAGTGATGATAATATAAGCTAAGCCTCTGAACATGTAAATCAGCCCCAATTAAATGTTTTCCTTTATAAGAGTTGCCATGGTCACAGCGTCCCTCCCCAGCAACAGAAACCCTAAAACACTCCCTATTACAATGAATTATAAGTTTTAATGTTTTGACTTTAAAACTTGTCCCTAAGTTTCTTTTGTTTTTGGTTTTGTTTTGTTTGTATTTCTAATTATGTATATGTGTGTCTGTGTGGGTATGAGCATGTGAGTGTAGGCACCCTCAATGGCCAGGTCAATCAGAACCCCTTGGGCCCTGAACTGGAATCAGAGGTCACTGTGGGCTGCCTGATATGGGTGCTAAGGAATGGAACTCTAGCCCTCTGAAAGAGCAGCACTCACTCTTCACAGCTGCGCCATCTGTCCAGCCCTGCTAATTTCAGTTTCATAAAGAATTGCTCAATCAAATTTTGGCTTGGGATTAAGGCTAGAATTCCCAACAATTTATGAAATGGTCATAAATATACTTCTGACATTTTGTACAACATATTTATGCAAAGTGGCATTCTTGGCATTGACAACTATAAAATGAAAATGTTTCAACTCTACCTCCTGCACTATCAAATGATTCAGCCACTTACTTCTTTGTGTAAAAAAGAAAAAAAAGTACAACCACAACATTAGTATGAAAATGTGCTCTCATTTTTAATAAATAGTAAAATTATAAGCATAACAAAGAATTAAAAGTAAATATGTTTTGGGATCTTTTGGTTTTGTTTTTGCTTGTTTTTTAAAGGTTTCTTACAGTTATCAGTAATTGTTTGGCTTACACACCTGTCTTACATATCTCTGTACCTGGGATCACAGAGAAGTTTCTCCAGCAAAATACAATTGGGAGGAGAAAAAATTTTTAAAACTTTTGGGTTAAGATACATAGAAATGCACTTAAAAAAGGGGGGGGGGCAGGCACAGTGGCATACTTGGGAGGCAGAGATAGGTGGATCTCTGAATTCACAGCCAGCCTAGTCTACAGAGTGGGTTCCAGGACAGCCAGAGCAACAAAGCAAGGCCCTAGAATGTCTAGAAAAAAAATTAAAAAAAAAAAAAAAAAGGAAGGAAAGAAGCATACAAAGAAGGAGAGATAATTATCGTCTCCAATTGACACATAAAAGGAAAAAGCAACCAGAACTTAGCAAATAGTTCAGACATCTATTAGAATGAACAAAATGTTAACCCTGAATCTAAGTTAACGCAAATTACTATGTAACTATGTTGGTGAAATAGACATGAGAGTAGCATGTCTCTCAGTGAACTGTAGAAAGTTAAATCATGAAAGATTACTTAGTATTTAATAATAATAAGGAATTAAGAGAAAAGAATCTGTCTAGAGGAAGTAAGAATGGGCCAGGAGCTGGGATGCAAGTCTTAAACCGCCTACAACTATCTGCTGACCAAGACCCCCCCAGTGAGCTGTATCCCAACTGCTATTTACTCTGCACTTGGAGGCAGGCCCTTACTAAGCTGCTCAGGCTGGCCTTGAGCCATTCTGCAGCTCACACAGCATAGAATTTTCAGTCCTCCTCCCTCACTCTCCAGCACATCCGCACCCAATCTGATCTTCATGTGAAAACTTAACTCTGCTTGAAAACATGGAAAATAGCACTTAAACAAAAATAATCAAAATGTAATAATAAAATAACTCATGCAAAGTTACTCATAAACATCTTACAAAGTTATTCTACACAAATCCCTAAACTTCAGAATAATTTAGTGTCCCATAAATGGTAATGTAAAAGCCAAAAATGTACTACTTTGTTACTACTAATTTATTACTGTTTTAAGATTATTTATTTGTAAGAGTATTTTGCCCCCATGTATGTCTGTGCACCACTTGCATGCCCACTACCTTCAGAGGCCACAAGATACCAGATCCCTGAACTAGAGTTACATGCACTGTTATGAGTAATGTGAGCCACGGAAGTGCTGGGACCTGAGCAAATCCCAAGTCCTCTGCAGGAGCTGTGAGTGCTTTTGACTACTGAGCCATCTCTCCAGCCCTTTTTTAAGACAAGGTTCCCTTCTGTAGCCCAGGCTGACCTGGACTCACTATGCAGCTAAAGGAGATCTCTGCAGACTCCCTGCCTCAGCTCTAGAATGTGGAG
Source organism: Psammomys obesus (assembly GCF_907164565.1). Classification (NCBI taxonomy): domain Eukaryota; kingdom Metazoa; phylum Chordata; class Mammalia; order Rodentia; family Muridae; genus Psammomys; species Psammomys obesus. Next base: position 7,597,042 of record NW_026590062.1, on the reverse strand, counting down.
TTTAAAGGCATAAGCCACCACTCCTGGCTCCAAAGGTTGATTATTCATTATGTTACTCTGTCAATTTCCTCTTCCATTTTAGCCTACTGAAAACCCAGCCAGGCAAACAGACTTCTAGCTACATCTCCCTCCCTTGTGGCTCAGCACTAACTGCTGGCCAAATCTACTGAGGCCAAGGATGCTCTACAGAGTGTCTGGTGACAGGCCTATCTGAGGCTATTTCCATGGTTATTTCCATGTCCTGAGAAATACAATGTAATACTATCACTGCACACAATGGAGAACTCAGTATTAAAAAAGGTGACATTCTTAGCTTTTATTTTTGAGTGTTTTTGCCTGCATGTATGTTTGTGCATCATGTATACACCTAGTACCTGCGGGGGCCAGAAGAGGGCACTGCATTCCCTAAAACTGGAGTTAGAGATGGGTGTGAATCACCATGTGGGTGCTAGGAATCAAAAAAGTCCTCTTAACCACTGAGCCATCTCTTCAGCTTGAAAAAGTGATTTCTAACATACACATTTACTGATTCAAAACTTCTCTCTTCATTACAGTTTTGTTTTAATTCCTTAGCTTACCAATACTAATTCAAAATGAAAGATAGGACTGACAAAGTGGCCACGCAGGTAAAGGTGCCTGTCACCAATGATAACCCAAGTTTGACCCCAGAATCAACACATGGAAGGAGAAAACTGACTCCAACAAGTTGTCCCCTGACCTCTACACATGAAGGTATGAAGGCACATATACGCACACACAGGCACATGCAAATAAATTAAGATGTTAAATTTTTAAGACAAAAATGAGTTATGAACTTAGTATAGATAAGCTCCTAAACCTAAGAACCATTTAGTGTCTATACCTTGTGTTGAAATGTCAAAAGGCTACTTCGTCTGGTTTGGCTTATGTATGTGTGACCAGCATGCATACAGGTTTGTGTGGGCGTATGCACATATGTTTAGAGGCCAGAGATAAGCCTCAGGTGTCGCCCACCTTTTTCCTCCAACACCTGACATAGTACCAGTTAGGCAAGGCTGGTCTGCCTCCCAGCTCTGGGATTACAAATCTGTATCATGCCCAGACTTTTGATGTGAGTTACTGGGCTGACACTAAGGTTTCTTATGCTTGCAAAGCCAACATTTTACCAGCAGAACCATGAAGCAAGGCTACTCAAAGCAGCATAAGTGAGTGAAGGGGGTTCCGAAGTTTTGCTTGTCAATAAAAGTTTTGACACAGTTAAATTTTATGATTTCATTTCTAGTTATGTATGTGTATCTATGCACACTGAGCACGATGCTCACAGAGGCCAGAAGAGGGCATTAGCTCCATGGAACTGGAGTCATAGGCAGTCCTGGGCTGCCCAAGGAAGATGTTAGGGACTAAACTCAGGTTTGGGGAAAAGCAATGTATCTTCTTAAACACTGAGCCACCTCTCTAGCCCAAACAATTTTTTTTTTTTTAATAACTGAAAGCTTCCTTTTAAAAAATGTTTGAGATAATTACTTTTGGGTACAGGCTCTTACTGAATAGCCATAGCTGCCCTAGAATTCACTGTGTAAACTAGGCTGGCCTCCAACTCAGAGATCTGCCTGCCTCTGCCTTCTGAGTGCTAGGATTAAATATGTGTACCACCTAGGCTAGCGTTTTAAATTATGTTAACAAAATGTAATGTCTAGGTTCTACACAACAGTTCCAGCTTACCAGACACTACTCTTTAGCTTCTAACTCCTACTGCCACACTGAAAAAAATATAGCAAAAAAGGAATAAGCTGACAGGCAAAAGACTATGTTAGTAAGGAAATATAAACACTCTATTGCTAGAGGCTGCCTGGCTTCATGAACAATCCTCTCAAGCAGATTAGGACAGCAGCAAAGATTCAGCAAAGAATAAATCACAATGTTAAGAAGGGGTTGAGTGAACTTGACAAGTAGCTGAGGTTCCAAAGAAAGGTGAACTAGTCTGTTCACCACAACTGGCAAACAATGGCCTGCACAGCTGACTGCTATTTTTGTAAATAAAGCTTTATTAGCACACAGCTATACTCATATATTCATATATTGCTGGTGGCCACTTTCACACTAGCTAGTGCTGTCATTTAGACCAGATGGACTACAAGCTGAAATAATTACTCTATACTAACCTTTGAACTAGGATGACATCGACAAAGAAATGAAACATTTAAAATATAGATGAGGCTAAGAATGGCTTAGGAGCTAAGGGCACTGGCTGCTTTTGCAAAGGAAACAGGTTCCGCTGCCATCATCAACATGGCAGCACAAAACTGTCTGTAGCAACAGTTCTAAGTAGATGCCGTCTCCTCTTCCAGCTCCCAGGCCACGGTACGCATATGTTGCACAGGCGCACAGGCAGGCAAAACACCCCACACTAATTATTAACTAATTAGTTTATAAATACTTGGTCCTCTTCGTGGGTGGCATTAGCGCAAAAGATTAAGTGATTAATTAATTACATTTAAAGTAAGGTTCCCCTGTATTGTTCCCCTACCGTAAGTGAGCAGAAAAGCTAGGCAAAAAAGACAAAATTTTCATATTGACTTTGGCCAATAAGCAGTACAAAGCTAGGCTTCCTAAGAGAAGGCAAACAATGAGGAAGGCTTTCTAGAAGTTGATGGCCCTTGGATCTGAAGTAGATACCATAAAGAAAACAGTTATGTAGGAAATTCATGCTATAGGGTTCTCTAGAAACTTCCTAAGAACTGAGCTGTGTACTAAGGAGAGACAATACGGTCAAAGACTAACTAGAGAGATCACTCTGGACTGCAAAAGTTAACCATGGTGCACACTGAGTGGATTCCCCCAAGGGCAGTATCCATAAGGAAGAAGCTAGTCCCAGCATAAGACTACACTAATGCTACCCTTGTATGCATACCTCAGAAAACAGAAAGTCAGCTACCTTAATTGCCAGCAGCTTAACCACCACCAACACAGATGTAATCACCAAGGGACAGCACAGACTCACAGCAGCCCAAGATTCACAGTGGGCAGCAGTCAGAGGGAAGGAGGGAGAGAGAGGGAAGGAGGGCGGGAGCCAGGCATTACTAAAAATCAATGAACAGAGCCAAAGATGAAAATAATAATGTATAAAGCAGATAGCACTTTAAAAACAGCTAGTATAAAAACGGGCAAGAACTTTAAGAAAAGCACAACCATACACAACAGAAAACAATGTCTGAACGTCAGAAACACAAAGTCTGAAATGAGAGACTCACAGAGTATGCGTACTCACAGATGGTTGGGGGAGGGGCTAGAACATAAATATAGTGTAGTGTGGGATACCTGTCAAGATGCAGAAGGGCCTCGGTTCAAACCCTGTCTGTAAACTGCAGTGGAGGCACTGACAGGAAGGAAGAGTCCTGAAAGCAAGAGACACTACTACCTAAGCCTAAACGCTCTCTACACACCTGTAAAGCTAAGGAGCAAAGCTGAAGAACGGTAGCCAGCAGTCTAACACACCACAGGATCACAGAGTGCGGGGCAGTGGGCACTGCGCAAAGACTGCGCAACAGCAGCTGAGTCATCTACAAATTTCATGAAAACAAACCTCTAATGCAAGGAGGTCAGTGAACCATGAACCACATAAACACAGAAAAAACACATCAAAATCAAATTTTTGAAAACAATGATAAATGAAAAATTTATGGAGTTCTCCAAGAAACATAGTACATAGGAGAAAACAGAAATAATATTAAATGCAGACTGATGAGAAGACATGCAAGCCGGATGCTAGGATATGGCTCAGCTATGAGAGCATTTAGACTGGATTCCATCCCCAGCAGAAAGGGGTAAGGAAAAATGAAAACCAGAAAACGTTAGAAAGACACATTAAAAGAGAAAAAAAGATCATCCAAACCTGCAGGTCTGTAACTGTAGACTGAGGGGGAAATGTATGCATGCCTCTCTGGCCTCCTTGGACACCTGTACTCACATGCACATACCCCTCACAGATGTGTACACACACACACACACACACACACACACACACACACACACACAGTTAAAAAATAAAATAAAACATTTTAATGGAGGTAAAATAGAGTAATTAGTGAATGAAAGGAATTTAAAATGCCTAGAATAGACATGCGTTTTGAAAGTTCTTCAGGTGGGGGAAAAATACCAGATAAAAACATTCAGCGCCAGAGAAAGAAAGATACATAAACACATAAGCTTAAAAAACAACAAAATGATAGAAAAAATTCATTGTAAGAGAGCTTTAGTTCCTTAAATGACATTAAAGCTGACTCTAAGAGTGACCATTACTGGAGTAAAGAAGGACATTTTTGCAGTAATAAAAACATCAGTTCCCATCAGGAGTGGTGGCACACACCCATACGCCCAAAACTAGGTAGGAAAGGCAGGAGAAGCCCCTGTCTGAAGTCATTGGGGCCATAGGGTGGGATTAAAGCCAAGCCTGATCTACCTAGAGCCCTTGTCTCTAAACAGCAAAGTTACTTCTTCAAGAAGAAACAAAAACCTCAAGTGAGCCAGCACTAACAGAGCTTCAAGACAAGAAGCAGAAGGCTGAGAGAGAGAAGTGCCCATGGCAGGAGCCTTTAAGAATGATCAGGAGATAAAAGGAAAGTCACTGCAAGGAGAGTGCTGTTAACCAGCACAGCTGCTCTGACATTTATAACACATCTCCCCAACAGCAGCAGGGCACACTAGTGTTCAAATGACAGAGAACACTCACCCAGAAGACCCATATGCTGAGCCAAATACACATAGTATGCTGTTGTGAATTAAAAACTCTAAACAAAATTAAATTAGAAATTAACAACAACAACAAAATCTGGAATGTTTCTACTGCCTGTAAAATCTGGAGTTTAAAGTTCTAAATAACACATGGGGCAAAGAACAGGGTACTTTGAGCTGATGACTGGATTCTAATACATCAAAATGTGTAAGATATAATTAAAGAGTATTCAGCGAGAACTCTAGCTTTAAGTACTTACACTACAAAGGCACAGAGAGAATCCTGATTCTAAGCTTCTAAACTAGAACTTCAAGGGGAAGTGTTGAGCAAAGTAAACAAAAGAAAATAATGTTGAGGAACTGAAAGGGGAGGAGAGATGGGGTTACAGCCAGGATGTATTGAGAATAAAAATTAATTCATTAATTGAAAAATAAATTACATTCAATAAAAAATGAGTACAAAGCAAGTAATAATAATAATGTTGAAAGGTAAGAAACATAACAAGAAAATCATCAAGACCAAAAGCTGGTTTGTTAAAAAGATTCAACCTGACACATTTTCTCTACACAAAGTCTTGAGCATAAAAAGACAAGTCCCTGTACAGAAGTGACGATGCAGCGCTGAACACCTCAAATACTGAAAAGGCACACTGGCTGCAGGCAACTTTTGGGTCAAGTAAGACGGCCAGTTAACTTGAAAAAAACAATCGTACACACACCTGAAAAGAACAGAATTCATAATTTCAAGCTTTTCCACAGGAGCCAGAGAGATTGCACAGTAGATGAAGGCGCTGGCTGCCAACCATGGCAGCCAAAGTTTGATCCTGGGACAAATTTGGGGGAAGGAAAAGAAAAACTTTCACAATTTGTGCTCCAGCTGCCACACATGCACCATGGTACACACATGGGCCTCCTACACATACACACACTTATAGACACACAAATAAATATTTATAAAATTAATAAGTAAACTTTTCTGTTAAAAAAAAATGAAACAAGTACTTCAAACATGTGGCGAACAAACACAGAAAACAGCCAGGTGTGGCGGTGCGCACCTTTAATGGGAGCATTTGGGACACAGCCATCCGGGACAGCAATAGAGTGAGGCCCTTTATCAAAATAAAGAAAGCAGGCTATCCACTGACACTCTTAGACTGATATTCCTGCGGCACCAGGGCCATAAAACCTTCACACTTTCTGCTTGAACCAATAAAGTCTGAACCCTAAGGGGAAAAAAAAAAACAAACTTCACAAGAAATCCACACAGGCATGAATATAAAAAACATAGGATACTAGCATATCAAAGATATCACAAAAACAATAGCAATATACCTTGAACCTAAATTTATCTGTGAATTAAAGTCTGTAGAACATTTAAAGCCCATCAACAGAACCATACCTATAACTATTTCAACAGATGTGTGTGCACGCACTTGCTAAATAAACAGCTCAAGAAGAAAACTGAACTCTATCTAGGGACCCAAGAAAAAAGCACTTTCTGCTCTTGTACAGGGTGGGAGCTCTGCTCCCTGCACCCACACCAGATCGCTCACAGCACCTATAACTCCAGCTCTATGAACTCTGATGTCTTCATCTGGCCTCCAGAGACACCAGCACACATGTGAACATAACCACTCAGAGACACATAAAAATGAATAAATCTTATCAGTGGCAGTGGTGGCCTACACTTTTAATCCCAGCACTCAGGAGGCAGAGGCAGGCGGATCTCTATGAGTACAAGACCAGAATCATCTACAGAGCAAGTTCCAGGAGAGCCAAGGCTATGTATGGAGACCCTGTCTCAAAAAAAAAACAAAAATTAAATTAAATAAATCTCAAAGGAAAAAAGAGGGGCTAATTTAATTGAGGAAATATTAAAAAATCTAGAGTGAACATAACAGTGACATAGGACTTTGTGCCTAAAAACCAAGAGCCTATACTCTCAATACTTTTCAAAACTGTACTACAGGTTCCAATCAGTACAAAAAAACAAGAACAAGAAAGAAAATACAGCTTGAAAAAGATTTGAAATGAACTTATCAACAGATAAGTAATATGAATTTACAAAAACCTAAGACCTTTACGAAAGAGTTACAACACATTACAGAGTTTAGCAGAGTCAGTACACACAACAACAAATGGGTTTCTAAATATGAGCAATAAATAAGAAGAAAGATTTTAAACATTTCTTTTAAAATAGCACTGAAAAGCATACACAACTTAAGGACAATTTTAAATATACGTTTCAGAGCTACCCACACAAACTACCAAACAATGCTGAAAAGTTAAAGCTGTAAAGCCAGACGAGGTAGCGCCCACCCACAACCCCACATATCCCAGCAGTAGTGGCAGGGGCAGAGAGAGCACTGCAAGTACCAGGCCACCCTGGGCTACTCAGGAGACCATACTACAAAACGTATATTCAACCTGGAGGTAGGGAGGGTGTTAAAAGAAAAGCGAAGCGTGCTTAACTCCAGGCTGAGTTGGATCCCCAGCGACTCACAGACACACAGACACACACACACACACACACACACACACACACACACAAAACCATATTCTTGAAGTCTCAATTACTATCAATACAATCTTACCAATTTGACTTATATAGTCTATATAATCCCAATCAAATCTACACAGGACTTTCACAAATTAACAGATTGATTTTAAGGCATACTAAATGGCTAAACTGTAGCTTAATAGTAGTGCTTACCTAACACATAAGGCCCAGGGTTCAATCCCAAGCATCAATTAAAAAAATTAATTAAATAAAAGTCTATATTGAGGCCAGGAATGGAAGCACATGCCTTTAATCCCAGCACTCAGGAGTCGGAGGCAGGCAGATCTCTGTGAGTTTGAAGCCAGCCGGGTCTACCTAGTGAGTTCCAAGACAGTTTGGGCTATCTATGTAGATATGTAGAGATGTGCCTCAAAACAATAATTAAAAAAAAAAAAAAAAGTCAACCTAAATTGAAAGGCAAACTATACAGAAGAGCCAAAACATTTTTTTCATTTCACAGCAATAAGGAAATGCAATAAGCCAATTGTCCACCAAAAGATGAACAGAGAGTGAAACAGTGGCACAGACCCAATGAAACAGAATATTTTTTATTTTATTATTTTATCTGTAAAGGTGTTTTGCCTGCATGCATGACTGTGCATCATCTGCATGCCTGGTGCCCACGTGGACCAGAAGAGGGAATCAGATCCCCTAGGACTGGAGTTACAGATGGTTGTGAGCTGCCATGTGAGTGCCACGAACTGAACCCAATGTTGTGAGCAGCCAATGTTCTTAACCACTGAATAACCTCTCCAGGTCCCACAATGGGATTTTATTCAACTCTACAGAAAAATGAAATTTGTAGAAAAATGGAAGGAACAAGAATTCACTACATCAGCCGGTGGTTGTGGCAGCACATGACTTTAATCCCAGCACTCAAAGAGGAAGAGGCAGGCAGATCATTTTGAGTTTGAGGCCAGCCTGGTCTACAGAGTGAGTCCAGGCCAACCCAGGCTACATAGAGAAACCCTATCTTGAAAAAAAGAATCATATCAAACAAGGTAGCCCAAGCTCTGCAATACAACACTGCGTGTTCTCTCTTATGTAGTCTGTAAACTCTCAATATCCCACTGGAAATAAACGTAGACAAAGGCCACAAACTAGAAAGGGGTCTGGGAGACTAGAAAGGGATGGGAAGTTCAAAGGAGGGAGTAGGAAATAAAAAAGAACCAAGCGGAAGAGAGACCACTAAGGATAAAAGGGGCTAGCAGGCCAACAGGCAGGGATAAGGGAAAGGGATGGATCAAAAGGAAATTCATATGAAAATGCCATCTAATTTTATAAAATAAATTATTAGAAGAAAAAAATGTTGACTACAAAAGCTGGCGCATTTACCCTGATTCTAAGACACACTGCAAAACCCCAGGAATGAGCACCGTAGGAAGAAGTTCAATACACAGTAGAGAAAAGAGCACAACAGTGTCAACGGCTGACCAGGACACGCAAACACTCTCTCACATGCACAAATGCTGCAAATGCTCAGTGTCAGACAGCAGGGGACGGGAGGGGACGGGGGAGAGATCTACAAGGAGGAGAGATGAAGGAATAAAACATACTTCGTTAAAAAAAAAAAAAAAGCATAATGCTCTCGATACCTGATGCTATTTAAAAGAGTTTTTAAAGGTCTTCAAGGCTCAAGTACAGTCCCAGCATTCAGAAGGGAGGCAAGAGAGATGAGACCCATCTGGGCACAGTGTTCTAGGTCAGCCTGCACCACAGAGCAAAAACTGGCTCAGAACAAGAGCCTCTACCACACGATGCTGAGACAATCAGATCCACACGGGAACAGTAAGGTACAGAGAAGCTTCAGTCCCTCCCTCACACTCTGTGAGTGAAGCACGAGGTTCACTGGGTGACCAGTCTACATACACTAATTAATCATTTTTACAATTCTTTACTCCTCTGTGGTAACAAGGATTTCTTAAAGAGAGCAAAAAGAGTCTAAATTATAAAACAAAACAATAAATCAATTCAAAATTTGAGATTTGATCTTCAAAGAACACAGTTGAAAAATAAAAAGGCAAAACAGAGTTAGGAGGAAATACGTGCAATGTTCACAATGAGCACAGACAGGATATAGCTCAGGAATCCGTACAACTCCAGAAAACAACTTCATTTTTAAACTGGGGGATGGGGAGGGGGCAGAATTGCCAATAAGCAAATCACAACAGATATGTAAATGACAAAATACTCTGACAAAAAGACATTATATTTCATGAATTCTTAGTGAGTGGCAAATTAAAATCAGTTACTAGTGCCATCTTCCAAGGAGGCTACTTTTTAATATTATCACTCTGTGGTGGGGGGGTGGCACGCATGTGTATAAAGGACGACTTTGTGGAGTCGGCTACATCCTTCCACCTTCTTGTGGAATCCAGGAGTTGAACTCATGTGATCAGGCTTGCAGAGCAAGCCACTTTGTCCCCCTGAGGCATGTTGCTGGTCCAGTGAGCTAACTGAACTATATGATGGAAGCATGCAGATCAACTACAGGACATGTACAACTGGTGAGCTAGCAACTAATTAGCATTTTAAGTTTGAAAGTCCATTACCAAATGAAACTTCTACCTATTTACAGAAAGAAAACCACTAAAATTAGTACATTAATTTCACAGCCCTCAGTAAATGAATGTGTGTACTACAAACTGTGGTATCCATTCCAGGAACTGTTCCCCAAAACAAGAAATGGTGTGTTTAACCAAGAGTATGAAAACAAAGACTATATATTATTCCAGTTTCAAAAAAAAAAAAAAATCCAAAAAGGGCAAAATAACTATGCTGTGACAAAAGACGTGTGGTCTGAGGGTGGGAGGAGCTGGCAGGAGACCTGACTGCGAGGGAACTCAGAAGCCTTCTGCAGCAAAAAAGGCCCTCTCATCTCATAGAATGTACTCTTCACACACACAATGTGCTGTTCTGCGGGTGTACATGTCAAAATCCACGAAAGTACGACACTTAAAATGGGTGTACTTCCTGTATAAAAACTCCATCTCAATAAACACATTCAAAAGTTTATGTGCTTGCAGAGCAATTCAAGTAGACAATCTCAAAGACTGTGTGCCTCTCCAAGGTGACTGTGAGCCTGGTCATTATTTCTAAGTCTGACCACAGGTCAGCACTTGTTTCCCTTTGTAACAAGGGAAGAAGACAGCACTTGGGAAGAAGACAGGGATGACCATGAGCTTAGGGCCAGCCTGACAGTAAAGACATTTTTGTTGTTGTTGTTTTGTTTTTCTAATCCAGTACTGGGTGTTACATCTTCCCTTGAGACAGGGTCTCCCTATGTACAGGGGTATTCAAGGGAGGCCACATCTAGCAACAATCTCTTTTATTAAACTTCGCTCAAAGAGAATTCTTGAGAAATGTGGGGACTCAGCTTGCAGTGTGGTTCCTCAGCGATGCTTCACTCTCAACAGCAGCAGCATCCTGGGGAGCAGGCTGGTTCCCACACAGGAACTGGTCACTCCTCCATAGGCCTGTCTACACTGCTCAGTGCACAGTGCACAGGCAAGGACCCTTGCTCAGAAGTTTTCAAGAGGAACTTCCTTGACACAGATCTACCATGCAGAACCCAGTCTGAACCACATCTTGGACCTTATACAACCAGTGACAGTCAAAGGACAATAGAGTGGTAAAACTGAAAACACTTCTAAATGTCTGCCTCCAGGGTATTGCTTATAAAAAAAAAAAAAAAAAAAATGAGTTCTGGTCATTTTAGGCTATTCCTATATCTTTACATAAGCACATGAGTGGGCTGCTAAAATAAATCACTTCTCATAGGAGGACCTGAGTGACGGGTTCTTTATTGTAGAAACTAAAACATTGTCAGTGAGATGCTTCCAGACTATACAGTCACACAGTATTTTACCTTCCTCACCAGGAATCAAAACAATTAGCTATCCTAATTTTCCCCTTTCTAGATGATTCTGTTCAGAGTAAAAGTCTAAGAAGAAAAACTATCTTGTGTCTGTAGGAAGCAATCTCAAGCTGCATTATTACTCCATTAATCTCTGATGAAACTTTAAAAAAACGTAAACTGTATTATCACTCCATTAATCTCAGGCAAATCTATATGCCCCAATGATTCCTACCATCATGCTTGCACTGAATTATGTAGACTACGCTGTTAATTTTTAAGGACTCAGCAAAGAAAGTGACCAGTATAAGACTGGACTAGCTGGAAGACATACCAGAAGCCCTGGAGTACTGGGACCAGACGTCACAATGCTCAGACCTGCTGTGCGGCTTCCAACACTTGAGGTTCTTGCCCAGGTTTTCTCCACTGAGAAAGTGATGGGATGAGCAGAATGTGCACTGTAGCCTCAGGCCACGCAGCTTCTGTTCAGAACAGCTCAAGCCAGGGAGAATGCACAGTATGTGAGGGTAGCCTTGGAATGCGGGGCAGAAACTTGGGAAAGAAAAGGGCCTTTGTGGAGATTAAACACTTTGAAAAGAGAACTAAAAAAAAATAATAATAATAATCTATATAGCCACATATTTACAAAGTGTTCAAAATCTCACTGGAAATCAAATATTCAAAACTTAAAATATTGAAATATGTTTGCTCAAAGAAGCAAAACATAAATTGAGCAACTTCCAGAATAGGTAAGAATAGAAAAGTGGGAATTCTGTACTGTCTGTAGAAATGTAAACTGATATGTTCTTAAAGAACTCGTGGTTGTATCTATCATAATCTAGTGTTTAACCATTATTGCAGAAAATAATGAAAGTGTCTTGATGTTGCTCATAATTGGTGGTTAAGCAAACAACAGTACATCATCTTAGGAGAAAGGATGTTATTGTTAACAAAAATAACAGAAAAGGAAAAAGGAAAAAGTATGTCTAAATTTATACTCTCTCTCTTTCTCTCTCTCTCTCTCATACACACCACAGCAGAAAAGCATGTTACAGGAAAAGGTGACCATCGACCCCCCCCCTCTAATTTTTAAAGCTCCAAATCACCCACCGTGAGGGAGCGCACAGACACTGGCACGGGTAGACTCACAGCTGCGGAAAACACACTGTGACTCTATCTACAAACACATGGACTGCCACAGTGCAGACGTGTGGAGACATCCTAGGACTCAGGGTCACAGCCACTCTGAGGGGAGTAGGAAGAGAAGGCAGGACAGGGCTGAGGTGGTCATGCTGAAAGTGAGCTGCTGGCTGCATGTTCTAGCTCATGTGTGATTTATGTGTACTATTTTAGAAATTTAGTAAGACAATCTGTGTGCGCGGACATACAGAGTCGCACGTTAAGAACTGGAGGAACCTGGAATAAGACAAATTAAACTCCTGGTTGATGTCCTCCTCAGGGAGAGGAGGGCCTTTCTGGTTTATGTTACACACTTCCACACTGCTTGAATCTGAGAATAATTAAGTGATATTTTATTTAATTTATAAAAGAAATTACTTTTCCATTAAAATTATAATTAAGAAAATTGTAACCACATGGAAAATGTTGGTGAATACAGCTAAATAAAGAATGCTGTGTGCACTGTGGCTACAGTGCAGCAGAAATGCACACTTCACAAGAACACAGTGCTGGGGGAAGCCTCAGCTAATGGGGGAACTCAGATGTACACCATTTTCATAGTTTCAGTTTCCTGGAAGTTTTATTTCATGAAAATCTTTTGTGTTTCATTAGTAGTACCTCACTTCCAAAGAAATTAAAGAGATGTGACAACTGCAGGAGAGCCAACTCTAGCTTCAGAGTAGCCAAGGGAGTATCTGCCCACCTGGGAAGGCTGAATGAATTCACAGCCAGTCGACAACGGATAGTACATGCTGTGCCAGTAAGTGCACTCGAAACCACTGGAGAGGCCCCACCACACCATGAGATGCCATCAAAAGCTCTTGAAGTGCATATGTACATTTTAGTGCTTAACTGAGACACGGAGCTGCCAAGTCACAGCACGGTGGTAGCACAGAAGGCTCCAGAGCACAGGGAGGCCAGGAGTGTGCTGAAAAGGAAGGTAGGGGCTGACTGGCAAGAAGGTGGGGAAGGAGGGTCAGAGGAGGAAGAGAAACTCACAAACATGTGAGGCAAAACTGACATGCAAAATGACACTCCAAATAACCATACAAAACTTATACAGTCAGAAAGCTACGTGCTGAGCTAAGAGACAAAGACAAGGGTGCTAGGAGTGCAGGTCTAAAAGAGTCAGAACTCAGAACAGGTGCACGCATATACACAGTGCTTGCAATCTTCGCCAACATGCCCTTCTCCTTTACCTAATGGGGCCTCAACGTGCACCCCTCCACAAAGGTATAAGAGAATGCAGGGCAGTCTCTGTCATCCTCCCACCAAAACTACCATGGTCCTTAAGTGAATAGGAAGCCAGTATAGACAAACCTCGTAAGAAACATCCCAGTGGGCTGTGGAGGAGCACACCTTTAATCCCAGCACTCTGGAGGTAGAGACAGTCTGTGAGCTGGAGGGCAGCCTCGTCTACAAAGTGAGTTCCAGGACAGCCAGAGCTACAAAGTGAAACCCTGTCTTGAAAAGGGGGAAGGGGGCATCCCTTAGCTTCTGCACAGTAGAAAAATGGACCTGCTTTCCCCAGCTTATCCAATTCACAGCTGGACTGGATGCCCCCACAGAGCCAGGACCATTGCTGTAAGTGTGCCTACCCCCTACTTCCTTTCTTCCTGTCAGGACTACTCTCTGTGCCCATTTCTGATAACTGAATTTCCTGAGCTCTTCCTCTGCCAAAACAGTCTGACTCACACCTTCAGACACAACTACCACCGCCCTGCGTGCCCAAGGCCCAGCTCACCCACTCCACCTGCCGTCTAGCACTCTCCTTCGCTCTTACCTTCCCTTCTGACTTTTCCCTCGCCTCATAAATCTTACTGTTTCTGGGACCCGGCAGCTCATAAACACTGATGTTGCACACACTCACTATCCCTGCGTCAAGGGTTGTTTCAGTTCTATGAGGCTTGGGAAAGCGGGATCTGAAAATGCTTCCTACATCTGTTCTCAAAGCATCCCTCTACAGAAGCTCGCAGATGCTGTCAGCCACTGGTCCTCGCTTTGCATACACAAGAATGCAAATGGCATAAAACCACAATCTGTTTACCATTTGACCTCTATAAAATTGCTCACCTCATCCTGTCACTTCTACCTTCAAAAATATTACTTAAATCCATTCCCTTTTCTTCATTCCTGCTGGCCCTGCATTTTTCTCACACCTAGAATCCTCTTAAGAGTTGTCCCAAGGCTGAGGATATAGTTCTGTAAGAAAGTGCTTATGAAGCATGTGTGATGTCCCAGGTTTAATGCCGCCTTCCACCACCACCACCACCACTGCCGCCGCCGCCGCCGCCGCCATAAAAAAAGAGCCCTTTCCCCTTCTTTTATTTCTCTTTTATTACAACCTATATGAGCTTTCTCTTTAAAACACATGCTGCTATGTCTCTAAAACCCTTCAGACTTCCTCCTAAACACAGCTTATACTTCAGCTCCTCCCTGTAATCCAACCCTCATCTCTTAGTCCTGTCTGCCCTCAAATCAAAAGCAGATATTAAATAAAGATAAGTAAACTACTTCCAATGCTGTTGTAGAGGTATACATTTTATACATGTGTGTAACTGACAAATTCACTCGCCAAAACCATACAGTATTAACACCAAGCTCCAACTCTTATAAACAGATGAATAAAACTGTATCACAGAACACTGGCCCTCAACTAGGCTGCTTCAAACACTTCTATACCCAGTGCCAATATTAAAATCTAAGGCATTTTTAAAATAGACATTAACATGTATCATTCAGTTTCCAACAAGTTTCCGGAAATTGTCAAGTCAGCTCTTTTGGATCTTAACAATGCAGATCTACCTTGTAAGAAAGTCTGCCAACACAATGTAGTTGTGGTATATCCTAGTGAGTCCATGAGGGCTGGAATGGAGCTCATCACATAAGTACCACCATAAGCCATTTGTCCTCATAATGTCATTAGAAAAGTCTCCCAATACAAAAAAAAAACAAAAAAACAAAAAACACTTCAAATCAAATTCATGAAATAAAAAGTCATTTTATTAGCTTTCACAGTCCAAAGCATGGGTGCTTATGACAAGTCTCTACAATGTAACTAAATATTAATGGAGCCTACAGACAGATCCAAAAACAGTACCATCTGTCAGGGCGGCAAAGCCAGGTTTCACCATCAGAGCACCAACTCCAACAAAATAGATTTTAAATAAGTATCTCAGGTAATTTGTACACAACTAGTGAACTGAGTCCCTCTCTCCCTCCGTCCCTATCTCTGTCTCTCTCTCTTCTCTTTCTCTCGTGTGTGTGTGTGTGTGTGTGTGTGTGTGTGTGTGTGTGTGTGTGTG
>NW_026590062.1:7569659-7581422 GCF_907164565.1 Psammomys obesus | reverse complement strand
TGTGTGTGTGTGTGTGTGTGTGTGTGTGTGTGTGTGTGTGTGTGTGTCAGAGGATAACTTTTGGGTCCAAAAGCTGGAACTCGGGTCATCAGGTATATATGGCGAGTGTCCTGAGCACCTGGGCCGTCTCACAGGCCATAAACAGAGTCCTGGGAACCTGTCAATCTGTGTAGAATGACTCACTGTATTGAAACTGCTTTGAGTGCCTTAAGCTTTAAGCACCTGCAGTTCCAGGTGGTAGGATAAATACAGTGTTTAGCTCTGTGTTCTGGTATAAATTTTAAATGATCAGCTGGTCAGGTGTTAGATGAATCTAATTTTTTAGGTATCGACATAGGTTAGCAAGATGGCTCCATGGATATAAGCACTTGCTGGCAAGTCTGACTACCTGAGTTCAATCCCCATAACCATGGTGGAAGGAGAGGACTCCCGAGTTCTTCGTATTTCCACACATATATATGGGTACACACACAAAATGGATAAATGCGGGTTTTTTTTTTTAATTTTAAAATACCTATACCCTTGTTTACAGTAATTATTATATAACTAAATTTCCTTAAAATATCTATTATTCTAGGATTAAATCACATGCCTATAGGATTTCAATTCCATGATTTAATATAGAAAGTACGTTCAAAAGAGAACTTCACACGCAACCATCTATATCGCCTAAAACTGAGAAAATGTTTAAATTGGGGAGTTGGGGTTTGTTTTAACAGGATCGCCCCATAACCCCCTGGACAACCTGAAACTCACAGGAATTCATTGTGTATCTGCCTCCCAGTGGTAAGATTAAAGCCATGCACCATTATGTATAACACATCCTTTATTTCTGAGATGTATTTTATGATCCCTGTCAGCCCTCCGAATGCGCTCAATATACAGGCTAATCACTGCCCACCTCCACTGAAAACAAAGGTCACTCCACCACTAACTCAGGGCTTGAAAGAGCAAAGAGTCCAGCAGGCCTGGAATTCATTCATTGTATGCGCACACACACATAAGCACACGTGCACACGAACTCATAAGCGTGACTCACACACTTGCAGAGGCATAAAGACAACATGTAGGACCCCATCCTCTTCTTCCATCTAGGGCAGGGTTCCTTACCAATGCCCACAGCTGCGTGCCAATGCCAAAGCCAAGCTCCCCTGGGGTTGTGCTCAAGCCTAAGACACTTATTAAAGAAAAATGTTAAAGAGCTTATCAAGCTGGGCTTAGTGGTAGAGTACTTTAACCCCAGCACTTGGGAGGCAGAGGCAGGCAGAGCTCCTTGACCAGGCCAGCCTGGTCTACATATCAATTCCAGAACAGTCACAGCTACATAGTGAAACCTTGTCTCAAAAACAAAACAAAACAAAGGACAAAAGAGATTGTTTTTTCCTTTTTTAATTTTTATTTTCTTTTTATTAGTTACAGTTTATTCACTTTGTATCCCAGCTGCAGCCCCAGCCCTCCCTCTTCTTCTCCTATGCCCCTCCCCCTCCACTGAGAGGGGAGGTCCTCCTCCCCCACCATCTGACCCTGGTCTATCAGGTCTCATCATTTACAGTGACACTGTAGCACAGATATTCAAAAGTTTAAGTTACAATTTAATAAATTATTTGTGGGCCAGTAGGATGTCTCAGTGGGTAATGGTGCTGCTGCCAAGACTCAAAAGGTAGGAGAGAACCGATGTTCACATGCTGCCCTTTGTCTTCCTGCAGCAACTCTCACAACTTCCCTCACTCCATGCACACAAATAAATGTAATTTTAAAAGACAGAAAAAAAATTAAGATTTTGTTGGTTAAAAATAAAATTAACAGTATGCTCCTTGGACTCAGGGCACATTCAAGCTCCAACTAAAGCCTTGCCTCCTCCACACTTAGTCCTTTCTTATACCCATCCATCTTTTATCTCTAAGATGCCCCTTTCCAGGCACGCCAGTGAGGACTTTGCTAACCCACCAGATTATGTCTCCACCTTTCCTGTCTCTCTGATGCTTTCAAATCTACAAAAGCAGCCCTGCCATTCGGGAGCTGGCTCTTCCCACTCCCTCATGACACCCAGGCTGGCTCACGGCCAACATCCATCAGCTCTCCAGGACAGATTCCACCCTCACTGTCACTAACCACTAAGCAGCCTGACAGCAAGCCTCAGCTGCCACTCCAGGCCCATGACTGCCCTTAAGAACTATGATTACCCACCCTGTTTACTTCCATGTCAGAGAAAACCAATTTCACTGTCTACCTAAAGCATACAAGAACACACACTCATGAATTAAACCTACCCACAGCAGCAGGGCCACTCCATGAGAAGTAATCACGATCCAGAAACTACTGTGTAAACCGAGCAGAATCTAAAGGAAGGTGGCTCCCGAGGCTCAAGAAGTCTGACTTGCCTGCGGAAGAGAGCAGTCCTAGAAAGGCTTTTAAACACATATTCAGTGTAATACCATTTAACACACTTGTTTTTCCTCAATTCATTTCTCTTAATAGTTTTCTATATCATCTTGGATTATCTCCCATTCTCATCTCGTGTCCCATCTGCTCATTTAAGATTTCACGTCTGTCCAGTTTCTGAAATATTTGTCACTTTAGTCATTAACACTTTGCACAATGCTCTGTTTCCTTAAAGTTCAGAACTGGATTATTTTAGAAAGCTCAAGATTATTTTAACATCACTGTTTCTTAATCTAAACTGGTCTGCCCACACTTCAAATTTTCCACCTAATGAAAATTCCACCTCAGTAAATTTTGATGCTGTGTTTTAAAAGGAAGCCAAGAAGCAGGGCCATAAACTAGAGTGTTCTACATGCCACCTCAGCAAAGTCTCCTAAGCAAACTTAAGAGCTGTGAACTGAGCCCCACAGAACTCCCCAGCAAGCCGCAGCCTACCCTCTGACCCTCCCAGGGCCGGTACAGAGCTCCCCTCTGGTCTTTCCAGCCTCAAGGCATCACACAGTCCATGCAGCTCCCTCTGGGCCTGACATACAGCATCTCAGAAATTAAATCGTACATGTAGGTCTTTTCCCTGTGCGTCAGACCCTTAGCCCTTTAGTAAGTGCAAGCTAGATTTTAATCATTTCTGATGTACATTATTCCTAAATGAATTATACATGTCCTAAATTTCTCAAACACAGCATACAAAAAAATTAACATTTCTAAATATTAGTTTATTGGCTATCCCATCCAATCTCACCCCCAAATCCCTTTCATCTCCCTCGGTCTCAGAAGTCCTCATTTACCACATAAAACAGCAAGCAAAAAGCCTGTCTCTCAGATGGTCTAAGGATAGAAGAGCTAAAAGGTAAAGAAGCAAAATCTTTTCTCCTGATAACATCAGAGAACCTGCCAATGTTTCCAACATGTTAATGAGAGGGTGCCAGCAGGGAGGCAAGGGAAAAATGCCTCCACCCCGCCCTGTGAACCCGCTGCTCATTATGCACTCGGCAGCAAGGCCTCTCCACACCCTTCAAGCATCCACCAGCCAACAACCCTCTCCTGGACCTGGGGGAGGGCAGCCCCCAACTACAGACAAACACTCCCACTGCCTGAGGCACAGGAGGAGGTCAAGACTGCCTCTCTGCCAGCCCAGACAACAGGCTAAGGGAAAGCAGCAAATGCCCACCATGGGATCAGTCCCCAGAGAAATGCTAGGAAAGCCAGTGACTCTCTAACTCCAGTCACTAAGTGCAGCACAGGCATCATTTGGCCGGCAACACCAGGGCAACCCCAGGGAGGGAGGGCCCTCCCCAAGAGAAACTTTCAAATGAACCTTTTCTAATATTTTAGGATATGGAGCACACCTGCACGGTAATTTCTAGTTCCATGGTGAACTTCACTCTCTCCACAGGCAGCATGCTTAACAGGAAGTCTATAGATCTGTGAGGTCCTTCCTTCAGTGACAACGGAATGCTCTGAGATACTGCCAAGTTGTTAAATGGCAATCAGAAACTCGGCAGACTACGCCTCTCTTCTCAAAACAGCAATAGGGAAATCAGCACAGCAGGCAAATCGTGATTCAGTGTTGAGAAAAACAATAAATTTATCAGGTCCTATTTCTGACATTCCCTGAGACCAATCTCAACAAAGGTAAGGGCACCTTAGAGCTGCCAAGGAAGTAACCCATCAAATACCAAGTAAGAGCCACGGTTCAATCTCTAGTCTCCCCAATTACAGCTCAGAGCAGGCACAAAATCTTCCAACACTTTACAGACATACAACAGTGAAAGGAAAAGCCATAGGCAAAGATGGGTTTCAAGTCTCTCCTCTCAGTCACAGCTCGCTGGTGAGCAATTCAATCCCCTCTTCCCTCAAAAAAGCTCAAAGCTGAGGCTTCCCCTCAGCCTTCCAGGTGGGTGCCTACCTGGTTTGAGGCCTAGGAAGCGCACCTGAAATCCCAGCACTCACCTGAGAAGCCCTTTGAGTCACAGTGAGTTCTAGACCAGCCAGGGGATACCTTGTCTAAAATAAAATGTACTCAAAAGGGTTTTTCCACATATCCTGACCTCTGTATCTCCACTAAGTTCATGAGTTGTATCCAACCTGACTTGCCTCGTTACTGGGGAAAAAAAAAAAAATTAAATTCAGCGCTGCTTCCCTCTTCCAGTTCACTGCCCATTTTACTGGGCTGTTTACTGGACTCATGAAAAGTGACCTTATAACTAAAAGCTGAGTAAAAGCCCCCTGCACAACCTGAAAAACAAAAGCAAAGGACTCTGGGTCAAGGCCCAGACTTAATTCCCAAAGGGTTACAAAACTACAGTTCAGCAAGGTTAGACAATCCAGGATATCGACAACCACTGCGCATTCAGCTTCGCTAAGGAAATTCAGACAACAGAGCTAAACATATAAGTTATTTTCTAATTTCTGGGTTTTGTTTTCTAGCTTGGTGGGATGTGTGTGTGTGTGAGAGAGAAAGAAGAGAGAGAGAGCGTGTCAGGGTTATCTCTATATAACCTTGGCCATCTGTAACTCTCTATATAGCCCTGGCTGGCCTCAATCTCACAGAGAGTACCTGCCTCTCCCTCCTGGATGGTAGAATTAAAGGAGTGTGCCACCAAGCCAGCTCAAAACTTTTTAATAGCATATTTCCAATCAGAACCCAAACAAGTATGAGGACCCCTCTGAAGAATGAAGGGAACTGTTTAATAGCAGGGAATGAATGCCTAAGTGCAGGGACAGCACCCAGGTAACTGTGAACAGGGTCACTTCCCTACAAAACTCCATCTCCTCCTCAGAGGAAGAGCAGGAACCTGAGCAACTAGTTCCGTGTATGGCAATGAGGGAAAGCTTCAGAGAGGAGTGAGACTAGAACAGACTCTTTTAAACAAGTGAGCCTGGTGTGGGAGCAGCCGTAACCCCAGCACTCCTGGGCAGAGGCAGAGAGCCTACCCAGAGCCCCAAGGCAAGCTGCAGCTACACAGTGGAGGCCTGTCTCAGATAATCATCTTCCTAAAGTTTAACAAGCTGTTAGAGTGTCACTGGTGTTACCAAAATCTTGTTCACAATTATCTACCTTACTTTAAACAAATGTTTTCCTCAATTTTAATTTTTAGATCAAATGTCAAATGTCCTATTAATACAGTGATTTGATATAAATTAAGAATAAATTATAGCCAGGAATGGTGGCCCACACCTGTAATCTCAGCACTCCAGAAGGCAGAGACAGGCAATCTCTCTGAGTTTGAGGTCAGCCTGGTCTACAATGTGAGTCTATACAAGATAATACCAAAGTGAAATTTCATATAATCAACCAGGAAGTTTCTTTAACAGTAATGGAATTTCACTATACTGAAAAAGGAACAAAATGCAGAAAGCTGTATGCTTTACTTCAAAGTAATGTAAATATAGCTTTAAGAGTATCCTACCACAATTCCCCCAGAATGAGAACTAAACATTCAGAAACACACCATAAACCAGGGCAGAGACACCAGCAAAGGAACATTTTCCTTGAGAAAACTCATTTCTCCCAACACTCGGCTGGAAAGAAAGCAGTCATCTTAGGGCTTTTAGACTAGACTCCAAACAGACTCTAAAAGACTCTCCTTGGCTTCAAGGAGACGTCTAGCAAACATCACCAACACATGCACACAGAGAAGCAGGGTTCCAGTAGTGACCACCACAGCAGCTAGGAAGGGCCGTCTCCTCACTGCTGCCTTAAATACAGTAACTACAGTGGAGCAGAGGAAACCTCCCCAAAGCAACAGACCACAACTTTTTAAGAAAACTTCCACAGTTATTTTCAATCAACTAAAGCAAAGACAGAAGACTATGCTGATGTACATAAGCACCTATCCTAAAAATTGGGCAGGCTTGTATATTTCATTCATGCAAATGAGTCTGAATTTACTAGTCCTCATTTATGTCCATATTTACCAAGATAAATGAAATATCACCTCCCCTATGTAATGAAGTCAGTTCTCTCAACAGAACAAAGCTAACACCTTCAAATCTTTCAAATAAACAATGAAAGCATATAGCATAAAAGGGAATAATCTGAATGGGATCAGAAGAATGTGATCCAGCAGTCAATAGGGGAAAGCCGGACATTCCAGAAACACAAATATTGAGTCTCTAATTCTAAAACTCTACAAAAATCCTAGGAGGCAAATGCATGTGGACTTGTCTTATATTTTTGCTTTGTTGGGAGGGAGCTATTCCCACGGGCTGTCTAATTTACACTGTCTAACTAATTCCCTTTGCTATGTCCTAACCGTTCTTTCTTTGCAACAACATTATCTCTAAAATGACCAAACAGAGACTCTGGTAAACAGGCACCACACACAGTCTATCAAGCACGTTCATACACAGCGCCTCTTAAAGACCACTAACGGCAATGCTGGCGAGTTTCTCATAAATGGTTGTACAGCACAGTTCACCGGTCACACCTACCATGCAACCACATTCTAATTTTCATAAGCTTTATCTAATCTCTCTCAGTGGCTAGCTCCTCTGCAATAAACATATCATCCTCTTTCACAGGAATGCAAATCACTACCTGTATCGCTTAAATAACATGATCTTCTCTTGAAAAATAAGTCAAAGGCTTCAAATATATCTAGACTACCTCTGAATCAAACTTTGATAACTGAATTAACTATTCATTAAAAAAAAATTCAGATAATCTACAGCATCCCTGTATACACTGAGACAGAGTTCCGTCGCAATTCTGTCTTTATTCATCTCAGGGTATAGATCCTGAAAGTGTTTGATGAATACAATTAGCTCACAATTAACTAGGCTAAATTAGCTAGTGAACAAAAAAGATCAATTTTCCATACTAATTAATATAAGCCACAACTATAAGTTAATGATACTTAAAGAAATGCCCTGACTTTTTTTCAATATAAATCTAACATATTCATGGCAAAATGACCAGAGCAGGCCAACAAAATGACAAGTTACAAAAGTGCCTGCACACACTCCACGAACACTTCCTGTCTTGAACACACCCCTGCCCACTCTCGTCACAAAGAGAAAGCAATGGGCCCAGCCTGCTGCCCAAAAAGCATGCCAAAGCCTTTGGCACATACAGATCTCAGGTACATTATTTCTCTTTAAATTATGAACTCATCACACGTACAAATGGCTCTTTAAAACGGTCCAGTAAACTGCTACACTCTGCCTTAAATTGCTGTCTATTATGTGCTTAAAAATATTTACTAGCAATTGGAGGTTAATATGGCAACCATTACCGGCTAGCAATTATTGCCATTAAAAATATAAATACTATAACACCATGTGCCACTAACAACAAATGCTAAACAGAAAACACACCGACATAACATAAATATTTTCATTAAAGAAAATGAACCATCATGAAAAAGATGCTTTAAATGTATGCTTATTTTAAATATTAAAACTGCAGACTAGGGTAGGGGGCAAACTGTGTGCAGTATTGAGCACTCTGAAACCTTAGCAAATTTTCCTTTTCCTCATCTCCATTTGGCAGTCCTCCCACTGGATTCTAAGTTCCCAGCAGCTCAAGTTTTCAACATTCACAACCATGTTCCTTTTCTTGGGGGGTAGGGGGGAAGGAATAATTCTCTTAAGACAAAAGAAAATTAGGTCTACAACAAATTCCCCTAAAAGCTTCAAATATAAAATGAATAGTCCTCAGTAGGCGGTTAAATACCAATGTGTACATGTGTTATAATCCAGTGAGAATTTGACACCATTACTCAATTAACCTATAGTATGGGAGATTTTAAGCAAATCAAGTATGAATGTGGCACAAACATCTAAGAATTAGAAAAGGCTCCCTCAAGTCCCAGTGCCCAGCATAATTAAGTCTAGCCAAAAGGGCACAAAGTCACTTTCTCCACATTATCTCAAAAGAAAAACAAAAAGATACACTGGCCATCTGGATATTATAACGTGTCTTCCCTCCCACAGGATACAATGTTACATTTCCCGAACAGGAAGACTGAGCACTTAACTCAACTGTAAGTAAGTGAATAAACCAAGAGTCACCCCAAAACTTGATAGACAGCATGAGAAAAGTTTTGTCACAAAGGCCCAGCCAGGCATGAATTTCCTGCAGTGGCTACAAATCTCACAGTAGTGAGAGTAAGAAACAGCACAATGACCTATACCATATGCGTCCAATGGCCTTTCACAGCTTAGGAAGGGGGTGGAGATAGAAAAGAAAGTGTAGGAAACAGGGCTCCAGGCAGTATCAGAAAACAAACTCAGTAAAAGACTAGGAACACAAATCTTAAAGGTGCCTGACTGCTCAGCCAGCTTTTGCTAAACCCTGGCGATGGCCTCAGGATAACAGGAAGTTGTGGGTCACTGTTCCCACACAGCCCTAGTCCAGCCTGCACCTCTATCCACGGTAACAGGAGCTTGTGGGCACGTTTTCCAGAAATGGTAAGTCTTCTCTGCTCAGAACAAACTGCAGGCCAGTGTTCAGAAGTATAACATGCTAAGTGCCTGACACAAAACATGAGTTTGAAAAGGTGATGACCGTCTCTCCTTTGGATGCAACTATTCTGTAATGTTCTTTAGGCAATGTATTCTTAGTATGAATTCTTAGTATGACAGCTTGCTCAATTCAGAACCATGTAAAAAAGACTTGGCAGTTTGGGTTTTTTTCTAAGAAATTTTAGGGTTGGAGAGATGGCTTAGGGGTTGAGAGCGCTGGCTGCTCTTCAGAGGGCCAGAGTTCAGCTCACATCACCCACATGGCAGCTCACAGTGGTGTGTAATTCCAATTCCAAAAAAACCCAACACCCTCACACAGACACACATGTTGGCAAAACACCATCAATACACATAAAATAAAAGTAAGTAAGCAATTTTAAAAATTTATGAACAGCATTTAGTCATTTCCAGGTATCAAGAAATATAAACGTTCTATATTTTAAAAACAATCTAAGCATTTCTGCATGCTTAGGGGTTACTAAAAAAGTTAATTGCACCTTAAATTAAATTCAAAAGTTAACTCTTTGGTATAAAGATGATAGAGGAGAAACACCCAGAATGCAGCCCTTAGGCCAGAATCTTCAACAACGACTCTCAAACATCCCATCTCCCCACCATCCCCCTTGAAGCTGAGGACGGCGAGGAAAGGCCGTGCACCCAATGGTCTTTCACTTGTCCCCACCACTCACTGTATTGTAAACTAGCCGCATGCACACCTGCACCACGACTCAGCATGGTGCCTGGTAATTCGGGGCTCTCCCGAACTAACATGGGTTGACTTGGTTATTTTAATTACCTGTGAAAGTGCCAATGTGATCACCCAGGCGCCAAACAAAACCGCTTTAAATACCCCCTAGTCAATATGTTTGCTGATCTATGAAGGTCCCTGAACCTAACACTAAATGACAGACAACAGAAGTTGGGGGGGTGGGAGAGAAGGAGAGGAGGCAAAAGTAGTTTTATCCTTACATCAAAAGATCAAGGGAAAATTACCACAGCAGTAAAAGGAAGAACCCCAACTTCTAACTGAATCTCAAGACTCAGACTCTGCCTAAAATCCAGGGTGGAAGGGAATCAGCTTGCTTTACACTAGTGGAAGCCAGGTACTGTCATTCGGCCTTTGTAAGCCAAAATCATGCTTGATTTCTTTATCTGCATGAAAATAAAATGACACTTCCAAAGTTGGCAAGAATTAGTATTTCTCCACTAGTCTCCAAGGGGAGAAAAAGCAGCTATGCCACCCATAATTAAATGTAACTAATTACAATTTGAACACTAAATTATTTATCCAGTGTAAACAAGGACTGAGAGGAAATAAAGCTTCTATCTACAGCAGGGGTTCCAGAAAATAATCTGCAATAAATGCATGTTCTCTAAAAGGCAGAGTTCCCCCCAAACACACACACACACCCCCAAAAAATTCCGGCACACAACTTAAAATAAGTTGAGTTTTTAAGGCTAAATTAAATAAGCCGTTCAACCAATTTCCCAATTATATTCTACGCTTGAAACATAATTGCCTTACATCTGTTTACAAATCTTTGCTCAATATTTAAACAAATTCGTACTCTCCGGGGCACATAGCTCCACACACAGTAACTCAGGCACAAAGCGCGTATTTAAAGACCACGCACTCCCATTATCAGTCTGAGCGCCAGGTTTAACAACGCGAATGTTTTCAGAGCTAGGTAATACGACCCAATAAAAAGCAAAGACGGCATTTACCACCAAATGTCACTGCCACCGCCAGGAAAGAGTTGCTGGAGCCCTATACATTTTTAATTTCGATGACTCGAGCCGCCGTCGTCGGGTGCCAGGCTTCCAGGAGAACAATTGACACCCTAAATCGTTCGAGATTAAGGCAGGCGACGCACTTCCAAAGCAAAAGTTGTCAATTATCAGAGAGGCGAGAGCCGGAGAGAGGAGAGGCAAAGGCAGATAAAGCGATGTTATCAAACCGCCCAGCTTGTTGCTCGCGCGTGTGCCTGTGCCTGTGCCTGCGTGTGTGTGTCTGTGTGTGTGTTCCTTGGGAGGGCAGAGAAAACAGTTTTTAAAGGCAGCTGAGGCGAGCGAGGAGCGGCAGCTCCCTCCACCTTCCGTGGGCTGCGAGCAATGGCTCTCCCGCTCTCCGGCGTAGTAAGCCCCGAGAGGCGGGCGGGCGGCTGTCCGTCCGTGTTTACAACCGCGCGAGCTTCGGCGGCCGGAGTCCTCTCCCTGGACACGATCGCCTCCCATCAACTGATTTCGGGCGAAATCGCAGGTGTCAGTGTGGAATCTCATCCCATCTCATTTTATTTTATTTTATTTTATTTTTAAGGAAATTCAGAAGGCAGACGCGGGCGGGCAGCCGATCCCCGATCCGGAGAGAGGACGAGCCTGCAGATCCCCGGCGCCGGCGACCGCACAAGGCAGAGCTAAGCCTCTTCCACATTTCGGGAAGGAGGAGAGGAAAAAAAAAAAAAAAAAAAAAAGCGGGGGAAGGGGAGGGGAAGGGGGGTGTGATTGCCACGGAGGTGGGCGCTCCGAGCGCGCCCCGGCGTCCGCAGCGCCCCGACTTCCACACGCACGTCCGCGCCGGGCGCCGCGCTCGCCGACGCCGCCGGGGCTCCGGGAGGAGAAAGTTGCGCGGCGGGGAGGTCGCGCCCCCCAAACCCGGGCCCCCCGCCCCGCCGCACTCACCAGCGAGAAGAGGTTGGAGTGACAATCCTCCAGGCTCGCCCCGTTCGCCACCCAGTTCGCCGAGGCGGTCATGGTCCTCCGCGAGCCCGGCCGCCAGAGCGGGGCATGTCGGAGCGGGCCGGGCCGGGCGGCGGCTCGCGGGCACCGGGGCGCGAGGCCCGCGCGGGAGGCCCG
>NW_026590062.1:7539693-7569259 GCF_907164565.1 Psammomys obesus | reverse complement strand
CCTCCCCACCCCCCCCTCCTCCCAGTCGGCCGCGCTTCTCCTCCCTCCCCGGGCTCGCTCGCTCTGACAGCAATGGCGGCCGCCGACCGCGGCTCGGCCCGCCATTGGCTGCGGCGCGTCACGTGACGGGCGCCGGCCGCGCGGGGGGCGGGGGAGGGGCCGCGGCGGCGGCGGCGGCTCGCGGGAGGCGCTGCTGAGCCGAGCGCGGCCCTCTTCGGAGCGGGGACGGAGCTAGGGAGGGAGAGAAAGCGGTGCGGGCGGCCGTGGGACGGCGGGGCTGCGTGGACGCCCCGCCCTGGGCGCGGGCGCGCGGCTGTCGCGGGCGGGGAAGGCCGCGGCTCCCCGGCCTGGCCTCGGAGCCCTGGTGGCCGCTCCGGCCTGGGGCGCGGCGTGGGCCGGGCCGGGCCGGTCTGGCGGATCGTGCCGAGAAGGGTCTCCTCGAAACCTCACGGCCGCCGGCCGCTGCGCACCGGGCGGAGGAGTGGGACTCGGAGACACAAAGGCAGCGAGGCGCTTGCCCGAGGTTGCGGGACTCGAACCGGGACGCTGGGAAGCCGAAGCTCGGGGCTCGCTGCCTACCGAGCGCTGAGCTCCTAAGGCACACACGCTTCTGGAGCCCTTTGCGCCCGCTCTGTGCGTGCATTCCTTGCATAAATGTTTGCATCGTTCTTGCTGTATGCCACATTTCCACCGGATTATGTGTGGGGAGCAGGCCCTTCCTCGAGCTCTAAGCGTTCAGTCAACCAGCATTTCTTCTTCAGAGTAATCGGCCTGAGAGAAGTGCCGTCCATCCCTCCAGGAGTTTTCAGCTCCAGAATATATACAGGGGGGAGTTGACTTGAAAAGAGGTAGAATTAGCTGTGGTGGGGCACGCCTAGAATCCCAGCACTGGGAAGCAGAGGCAGGCTGATCCCTGCGAATTCCAGACCAGCCCATGCTACGCAGTGTCTAAAAGAAACAAAAAAATAATAATAATAATAAAGTGTAAAAACACAGGAGAGAGAGGTAGGAATGTAATTAAGGGGGGAGGAGGAGACACAAATCTGACGTAAGAATGGAGCTTTGAAGCTACCGCAAACCTTAAAACCTGGAACGAAGGCGGTTCATATGTATGTCCCTTCACAGAATCTTCAGAACTACCTTAGCGAGCATCCCCAAGGTCCCAGTTACTGAGTGGCTTGACGCCAGGAGTATCTGAATGCAAAAAGCTCTGGAAAGGATGCCAGGAGCTGGCTTTGCTACACCTAGCTGCGACCCTGCCCAACAAAGTTTAACTCTGTGTCTTATTTCCTAATCTGTCCAAAGCAAATGCTAATTGCTGACCTGCTGACCTCAAGCCAAGGTCACAAATTTCTGTTGAGATGCTATAGAGGGAAGCTTCACAAGGGGGAAGCCAGACCCTTCATCCACACAGGTGGCGTTACTGAGACCTGAGCAGTCTGGTGGTTCATCACATCCAGAGCCCACAGGCTGCAGCCTACTAACTGGTCATAGTGTAAGCAAGTTAAGGGAAAGGGGAAAGAAGGGAGGTGAGGGGAGGGGGTGCAGCACAGGAGCAAAAGCAAACAGGAAAGTGAACAAAAACTGGTTGATCCATTTATGGATTAGGAATGCTGTCATTAAAAAAAACTTCATGTATTGCTAGGACTAAATATTTGTGTCTCATTCACAATTCCTGTTGAAACCCTATGAAGGATGTGGTAGTTGGCACGGGATGGAGCCCTTGTTTTGAGATCAGTGCCCTCAGAAGAGACACAAGAGAAGTTGAGTCTCCCCTCTCGCCTCTGGATTGAAATGCATGCGCCAATAGGCTGGCTTTGGTCTTCCCAGCTTCCCAAACTGTACAGTTATGTTTCCGCTCTTTTAAGTCATCCAGTCTACAGAAATTCAGTTAGCAAAGCCGCGCGGACTCAGGTATACCAGAAGAAAATCAGAAATTAAAATCCTGCATCCTGGCAATATCCTCATGTTTTCCACAGTTGGAAGCGGCGCCCTCAAGCACTGTAGAGTGGGAATATAAAATAGCATCATGGCTTTGGCTGTCCAGGCAAGAACTCTCCACAGGGGCTGGAGAGATGGCTCAGTGGTTAAGAGCACCTGCTCCTTTTGCAGAGAACCCAGGTTCAGTTCCCAGCACCCACAACCATCTGAAACCCCTGTTCCAGGGGATCCAACTCCCTCTCTTGCCCTCCATAGGTAGCAGGTACACACACAGCAAGAATACTCACACACACACAAAATAAATGTAACAGAATTTTTAATTAATAAAAAGAATTTTGGATGTTTACAATGTATACATTCTTGGGCCCAGCAATTCTCTTTTGAGGGGTTCAGACATGCGTACAGGCGTGCAAAGGCCTGGAATGTAGGTAGCATGGGCTGCCGTTTTGTCTGTAGGGCAGAAACTGGAAGCAACTGTGTGTGCATCAGGGGACATCTAACAAAATAATTTCATTCCAGGCAGCCATTAAAAATAATGAGTCGATGCGTTCTCAAAGAGCGCGACCCAAAGCATGGATTAACTGAGATAGCCCTGGAAGGTTACCATGACACTATGAGTAACATCAGCTGCCTCCAGGGAGGGGAGCCGGGGGACTTCGGGAGAGGGTGGGGAAAGGAATCACTTTTCACTTTACCGTTTTTTTCCCTTCTTTTAAAATACAAAACACATCCCTACCACCTATCCATCCCATCCATAATAAACAACAGAAGTCAGTCTATAAATAAAATTGAAAACAGAGCAATCAAAGGCACCGGGAAAGTCAGTTAAAAAGCAAACTGAAGCTGAGCATGGTAGAACAGCCCCCTGATGAGAGGGAGCTGAAGTGGAAGGTTCCTGAGTTTGGGGCCAGCCTGGGCTACACTGCAAGACTTTGTATAAACTATAACAGTGCGAGAGACAGGGAGGATAGGGGATAAAAAAAAGGGGGCCGAGGAGAAGACGGGGGAAGGCAAATAGAAACAAGAGCAAAACCAAGTGGGCAAAACTCAGATTTTCTTCTGTGTCAACTCCAGGGCCCCAGAGGGGAAAGGGGACACTGGAAGTTCCAGTGGTGACTGTCCTGGCCACAGGTGTCAGGTGTTCAGACTGAGAGCCCCACAGAACTGGGCCCTGGGCTCGGCTGCACTGCGGAGCAGCCTGTTCTCTTGAACCAGCCATTCAACATCGCTAAGCCTCAGTTTCCTCCCATTTGCCTTCAGCAGCCTGTAACCTTCAGGTCAGTCCTACCTGGGAACTCCTTGGCCTCTCTGCACAGCTGAGATTACTGATAACGATCCTTAGGTTCTTACTCAATAGAGAAAGCTCAGGGAGTTGGAAGCAAAGCTCTGGAGATAAGATAAACACAAAGCAAAACAAAAGTGAGAGATAGGCTCCTGGGAAGCAGCAGGGAGCCAGGCTGGGACCTGGAGTCAGTTCCTCAGGTGCAGGGACTTCATCTGTAGCCAGTGACTTAGTTTCCCCACTTACACGTAAATCTTGCTGCACCAACAGGAAGTGAAAGTCCCATTGTGGGGCTGGAGAGATGGCTTAGCAGTAAAGAGCAGTGGCTGCTCTTCCTAGGTTCAATTCCCAGCACCCACGTGGCTGCTCACAGCTGTCTGTAACTCCTGCCCCAGGGGATCTGACGCCCTCACACAGTCACACATGCAGGCAAAACACCAGCGTACACAAAAAAAAAAAAAAAAAATAGTAAGTCCCACTGTGTGCAGAGATCTTTGGTCTCACCACTGAATGTGAAGACCTTTCTGTTTCTAAGAAGGCCAGATCAGTTCTCTTTCAACATTAACCAAACGAAGTGGCAAAGAAAATGGAGGCAAAAAAAAAAAAAAAAAAAAGACTCGAGAAGGAAGCATCTGTCACAAGAACAAAAGGGAAGGACTTGGCCGCTGCTTGCAGGGTGAGGAAAGGGTGCCACCTGCGAGCCCCTGGCACTTGGACTCCCTTTCCCAGCTCTGCCGCTCGTTAGCTGTGCAGCCCTGAGCTGGTCACTTAACCCTATGACCTGCCTTTCTTCCCAACTGCTCCATGTCCCATGGTGATAACTCTGGGTGCCGGCCGGAGAGGCAGTAATCAATAAATCACAATCACCAGCCACTTGTCCATCCTTGGAAAAGGCGTCTTCCAGTCAGTTCATACGGAGTTTGTTGGTCGGTTTTTGTTTGGTGTTGCTTTCCCCCTTCGCCGTGACTTTGTTGGATTATTTACCAAATAACGGGGAGCAGAATGCCTGCTCTGGGGAGCACAGCGGTATGTGTATACTCCAGGCCGGGGAGGTGGCTCAGTGTGAAAAGCATATGCTCTGTAAGCACAAATACCTGAACCAGGAGCCCCGGCACCCACGGAAAGGTCAGGCATGGCGGCACCCACCTGCAGCCTATCTGCTAAGAGGTTGGGATGTGGCAGGTGTGTCCCCAGAGCGTGCTGGCCAATCCATTTAGCCCATTAGGGAGGTTTAGGTCAGGGAGAGACTCTGTCTCAAAAACAAAAACAAACTCCAAAACGTGGAGAAGAGTAGAAAAGGACACACAATGTCTGACCTTTGCATACCATTGTGAGCACGCAAGCACACACACACACACACACACACACACACACCCCACTGAAAATAAGATTCTAAAAGCATACTCCTAGGCTGGAGAGATGTCTCAACAGTTAAGAGCACCTGCTGCCCCAGGCGTGGTGGCACACACTTGTAATCCCAGCACTCGGGGAGGCAGAGGCCTGCAGATGTCTGTGAGTTCGAGGCCAGCCTGCTCTACTAAGCAAATCCAGACAGCAAAGACTACACAGAGAAACCCTGTCTCCAAACAAACAAGAAACCAAAAGATCACTGGCTGCTCTGACAGAGGTCCCCAGTCAGGTTCCCAGAACCCACACCTCTCCAGGGGGGATCTGACCCCCCCTTCTGGTCTCTGTGGACAACTGCACTCACATGCACACTCACATATATGTGTAATTAAAAAAAAAAAAAAAAAAAAAAAAAACGAAAACAGGCCTTTTAAAGATCAAACTCACCACATCTAGAAAGGGAACGCCGACCTTTGCGCCCCACTGAGATGTCCAGGACTTGCTCGCTGCTAGGAATCTGGGCTCTTTTCCTTTCATACCAGACCAACCAACCCAACTTCAAGACACATTCCTCTCTTTTTTTCTAAGGTTTGGGTTTTTTAATTGTTTGTTTTTACTTATTGTGAAAATGAGACTGTGGCACATATACTGCTTGGCAATCTTCTTTTCCCTCCCACTTAATCATACATCACAAATCCACCTCCAGGCCTGCCTATCTGCATCCAACTCACTGTTTTGTTAGTTACACAACGTCTCATAGAATACCTGGGCCATAATCTATCTAATTATTCCCCTGTCCCTGAACATTCAGGGAGGTTTCCAGTCTTTTCGCTCTAAATAAGGGCACCGTAAATATCCTCATCCGTATATCCTTACGTACTGACACTTCCATTTCTTCAGAATAAGTTTCCCAAATATGATTGCTTCTTATTATTAATAAATGTTTGTTTTTATTGTTCATAAATCCACCCAGGAGCTGGGGTATGGCTCCAAAACAGAGAACTTCCCTAGAACATAAAAGGTCCTGGATTCAATCTCCAGCATTGCAAGAGAGAAAGAAAGAGAGAGCTAGCAAGATGGCTCAGCTGGCAACATACATGGGACAAGCCTGACATTAAAGATAAAAGGAGAAAACTAACCCCATGCCCTCTGATGTACAACACACACAAACACAGAAAGGGAGAGAGAGGATATTAGATAAATAAAATACAGTGTAAGAATAAATAAATGCATCCAGAAGCTAGGGGCATGACTCCATTGGTAGAGGGCTTGCTGTCTAACAGGCAGGAAGCCTCGGGTCCAGTTCCCAGCATTGCATAAACTAGAAATGGAGGTGCTTGCCTGTAATCTCAGAACCCCTCAGGCAATGGAGGCAGGAAGCAGCAGATACAGATTCAAGGACATCCTCAGCTACATCGTGAGTTTGAGGCCGGCCTAGGCTTCATGACACCCTGCCTCAAAATTAAAGAACTGTACCAGTGGATGCTAAGCAAGGCTGGAAGACTTTCCCCACATAGTTCCTCACTGCCTGCAGCTGTACTGGGGAAAACGGACAGATCCTCAAAGCCCTGCCAGCCTTTGGGTGCTGCCAAACTTTCCCATTTTTTCCAACCTGATGAAAAAATGGCATCATTGTTTGAGTGTGTTCTCCTAGAACTCAAGGGAGGCTGATTTTCTCTTTCAAATTGTCTTGGCCATCATGGCCACTCACAGTTGTTGGTTATTGGGGCAATAGCTCCAGAGAGCCCCATGATGAGATCTCCACAGTGACCAGAGAATGGCTTTAGAGCAGTGGTTCTCGACCTTCCTGATGCTGTGTCCCCTTAACACAATTCCTCATGCGGTGGTGACCCCCTACCCTAAAATTCTTTCAGTGCTACTTCATAGCTGAAATTTTGCTACTGTCATGAATCATAATGTAAATACCTAATGTCCAGGATATCTGGTGTCTGACCTCTGTGAAAGGGTCAGTCGATTCCCCAAAGGGGTTGCAACCCACAGGTTGAGGACCACTGCCGTAGACCACTGCTACTTTGGGCAGCAACAGCTTTGCTCATGACCAGGAAAGATTTTCTAATTATTTCAACCTCTCTCTTACAACTGTGGGACTGAGGGATGAACCTTAGGGTTGGTTCAAGTCCCATCTCCTGCCACCTACTCCTGACTACCTTGACCTCTGACCTGACCCCTCCGCATTTCTGTTTCCTCAGTGCTAAAGCAAGGGCACACACACGTGTGCTTCTCAGAGCTACCGTGTGCACTCACTGAGCTGTGGCACACACTAGATGCTCAATAAATGTCAGCTGTTAACATGGAATCCCAGGACTCCTTTTTTTAATTAAAATGAAATGTAGGCAGTCATTGGGCTCCGAGAAATTCTGCCAAAGATATGATTTAGTAATGATTTGAGTTGTGAAAATTTGCGGTGAGGGGCTGGGGCAATAGATCCGAGGTTAAGGGCATTTTGCTGCTCTTGCAGAAGACCGACTGGGGTTCAGTTCCCAACACCCAGATCAGGTAGCTCTCCACCATCTGTAACTCTACTTGCAGGGGTCCTGGCGTCCTCTCTGGCTCCATGGGCACCGCATACATGTGGTGCAATGCATACACTCGGGCACACATATACACATAAAATAAATAACTACATTTTTTATTTCAGTGACATTAACTGAATTTTATGGCATGCTCCCTGTTCTGGCTAGTTTTATGTCAACTTGACACAAGCCAGAGTCATCTGAGAGGAGGGAGCCTCAATTGAGAAATGCCTCCATAACATAAGGCTGTAGGGGGCTGGAGAGAGGGTTCAGCGGTTAAGAGCACTGGCTGCTCTTCCAGAGGACCCAGGTTTGATGCCCAGCAACCACACGGTAGCTCACAATTATTTGTAACTCCTGTTCCAGGGGATCCGACACCTTCACATAGACATACAAGACATACATGTCAAAACACCAATGTATACCAAAAAAAAACCCAAACATTTATTAAAAAATCAGCCTATAGAGCATTGTCTTAATTAGTGATTAATGGGGGAGGGCCAGACCATTGTAGGTGTTGCCTTCCCGGAGTTAGTGATCCTGGCTTCTATAAGGTTGAACAAGCCATGAAGAGCAAGCCAGTGAGCAGCACTCCTCCATGGCCTCTGCATCAGCTCCTGCCTCCAGATTCCTGCCCTGTTAGAGTTCCTGCCCTGACTTCCTTCGATGATGAACAATGCTGTGAAAGTGTAAGTCAAATAAACTGTTTTTTCTCCAAGTTGCTTTTGGTCATGGGTGTTTATAACAGCTTAACCCTAAATAATACATTACCTTTACCTTTTTTTGAGATAGAGTCTCACTGTATAACTCTGGCTGGCCTAGAACTCACTGTGTAAATTGGGCTGACCTCAGACTCATAGAAATCCACCTGTTTCTGCTTCTCAAGTAACCACGTATACATATATGTACACAACACACATACAACATAATATACAAATGTAGACACACGAAACACATTTAATATATTTAATATATATTCGTATGCTTATGTGTTCACACACACACACATATATATACACATACATACATACATGCACAGTACACACAGGGACACTCCTGTATAAAGCTGCATGGCCTCAAATGAACAGCTTGAGCTTTTCTTTTCTTTTGTGGTTTTTGAGACAAGGTTTCTCTGTAAGAGCCCTGGATTTCCTGGAACTCGCTTTGTAGACCAAACTCACAAAGGTCTGACTTTGCCTCCCAAATGATGAGATTAAAGGCTAGCAAATGAACAAAAAAAAATTTAAGTGGCTGCTCTTCCAGAGGACTCTGATTTGGTTCCCAGCACCCGTATCGTGGCTCATAATTGCCTGCAACTCCAGTTCCAGGGGATCCACCTCCTCCTCCTCCTCCTCCTCCTCCTCCTCCTCCTTCTTTTCTGGTTGGAGTGCAAAGCCTTCTTTCTTAACAGGTAGTATATATATGTACACTCAGGTAATGCACACACAAATAATTAACTAACTTAATATATATTTTTACATGTTAAACTGGCTGTGGTGGTGAACACCTATAATCTCAACACTCAGGATCTGGAGATAAGAGGGTCAGAAATTTAAGCTCATCTTTGACTATATAATGAGTTCCAGGCCAGCCTGAGCTACATGAAGCAAAGAAACAAACAAAAAATGAGAGAAAGAGAGAGACTTTTCCTGTCCAGATTACACAATAGTGAACTCAAGGCTCGTAAAGAAACTCGGGGCCTGCCCGGGTGGCCCAGAGCCAGGCTGCACTCTGGGAGGAGGGATGCCAACCGCTCCCGCACCTCTGCCAGCACACCTCGCCTGTTATGCTCCCTGTGCTGTGGGCCAGGCCCCAGTGAAAGCAGCCAGGCTCCTCAAATTTTCTGTAAGGAAGACAGACATTTTTTCTCTGTTGCCCTGAATTAGGGACTTCAGGAGTGGGCCAGACAGGTGGACAGGTAAACTGCCACGGACACCCCCCCCCCCCCCCCCCCCCCCCCAGTCCCCACTACCGAACCTGCAGATTCGGCCCTCAAGCACCAGCATCCAGGTCTCAGCATGTTAGACAAACGCCACCATCACCACAAACACCACCCACTCAACTTCCCCCCCACCCCCTCCGGCACCCCATCAGGTTCCTCCTGGCTATCTGGCACTTTTGGTGCCCAGGCCTGAAGAGATGTTTCCTGTTCTCTGAGCACAAGTGTGCTATCTCCCTGCTGACTGTGTCCCTGTCTTGGGTCCAGACCTAACTTTCTGTGACAGGTCATTTAAAAGCAACCCTTGTATAGCGCCTAGGCTTTCCCAGGGCAACAATGTGGTGGCAGTAAAAACTAGCACGTGTGAAACTCAAGTCATCCTTCTGTCTCCACTTTGCCTGGCTGACAGGTTCGTTGGGTTTCAGAGGCCACCTGGGTTCCGGAGGTTCTCAGCCAGTGCGAAGCAAGCAAGCAACGCCTCTCTCCTGCTCAGGTCTTAGTTTTTCCTCCCTGGAATGGGCCACCCATCTCTGAGGCCACCTGACGATGCTGTCAGTCAGGCCCACTGATTTCTCTAGCCTCAAATGCACTGACGGCACCAGGCTACCGCGGGTAGGGATGAAGTCTGTGAACAGAGTTGCCTCGGCTGCTGTCGGCTTCAATGACTTCCCCCAGGAAATAAATTACATTTTGTTCTCTATAGATTGTTTACTTTATAGTCTCTTGATCTCACTTGGCTGACTTTTTTGTGTAGATTTTTCAGTAGCTTGCTTCCCACTTAATCACAACTGCTTCTGTAAATGTTAGCGACTTGCGTTGTGGGGATTGGCTGTGAGCGTTTCACAATGGTTACCACATAGGCAACCCCCCTCTTTATTCCACACACACAAAACCCTCAGTAAACATCCCCCCCCACTTAAAAAAGTAGACCCTTAAAATTGTTTTCCAGCGAGCAGACTCTATTTTGTGTTAACTATTCAATAACACATTTTAGCAGTGTTCTGTTGTGTGCATGTACTTACGTGGGTTCGCTATATGTATGCATGCACACACACACGAGTACATACGTGTGTGGAGGCTACAGGCCAACCTTGGGTGCTGTTCCTCTGGCGTCTTTCATCTTTCCCTCGAAACAAGGACTCTCAGTGGCCGGGGGTTCACTTTGTAGCATAAACTAGCTGGCCAGCGGACCCCAGAGATCAGCCACGCTTTGACTCTAAAGCGGGATTACACCCGCTTTACACCAGGCTGCACCACCAAGCCTGGCTTCTTTTGCATGGTGTCCTAGTTGTTCTCTCTTGTTCTCTCTTGCTTGTGATCGGATATCCTGACACAAGCAACTTAAGGGAAAAAGGGTATTCCAGCTACCGTTTCGGGTAGCGCCTGCGATGACAGCGAGATGGAGACGGAAGGAGCTTGAAGTGGCTGGTCACAGTGCACCCAGTCAGGAAGCAGGGCGTGACAAATTCACTTGCTCAGCTCATTTGGCTCCTCTTCATACAGTTTGGGATCCTAGCCTAGGAAAGTGTGTCACCCACAGTGGGTGGCGGACCTTCCTACTTCAACTTGCCTAACCAAGGGTCTCTGGCTCCTGGATGATTCTAGATTCTGTCAAGCTGGCAATTAACACCAGTCATCACACATGGGTTCTGGAGATGCAAAGGCAGGTTCCTGTGGATCTACCTACCTCCCTGGACCTCTTGATAATTTTCTGAGAGATCATTGCTAAGATAATGTCCACATTCCCCAGGAGCCTGGTAGGCCACTTTTCTAAATTCCTACAGCTTGAAAACTTTCTTCTCCTGTCTCATGGCAGACCTAGCCAGCCAGACCACACACCCTTGCCACCACACTGATCATCTGATCTTGAAAAAGTGGCATCCTTGGAGCTGGAGAATTGGCTCCGGTGTCAAGAGTGCTTACTGTGTTCTTGCAGAGGACCTGGATTTATTGCCTAGGACCCCAGTCAGGCAGTTTACAGCTGCCCATCCCAGAGGATGGAGAAGGCAGATCCAGGCCATTTTCTGACCTGTGTGGGTGCCTGTTCACATAGTGCACATACTCACACACAGGCATACACATACATAAAAAGTAAGTCTTTGGCCATTCAGTGGTGACACACGCCTTTCTCCCAGCACTCGGGAGGCAGAGGCAGGTACATCTCTGAGTTCAAGTCCAACCTAGTCTTCAGAGTGAATTCCAGGTCAAACAAAACTACACAGAGAAACCCTGTCTTGAAAAACCAACAACAGCAATAATAACAATAATAATAAAGCTTTGAAAAACAATTTTTAAAAGGGGGCAAGCATAGAGGTATATACCCTTAATCCCAACACCTAGAGTCAGGGGGAGGGAAGGGAAGGTCAGAAGCAGGTGGATCTCTGAGTTTTTGCCCAGCCTAGTCTTCGGAGTGAGTTCCAGGACAGCCAGAGCTACATAGTGAAACTCTGCCTTGATTAAAACACAAACAAACAAAATGAAGAAAAGAAAAAGAAGTGGTCTTTGCCTCTCTGACCCTCAGTCTCTTTATCTTCATATGGGCACCACAGCACTGAGCTCACATGGAATAACAAACACCCTCCACTTGCCAGGCACCTGGCTAAGTACTTTGTGTATGATCTTGTCCATTCTACCCACCAAACCTGTAAAGTTGAGGTCATTATCATCCCTCTGTGTAGATGAGCCACTTAAAGAATGGCATGGTAGGTACGTCCTGATGTTCTGTGACTCAGACCCAAGCCATTGTCCTATTGTCACTCGAAGTCCTGCTGTGAGCACTCTCATGGCTCCTGCTCCCCCAGGAAAGGACCAAACACTTTGCAACGGCCTTCAGGTAGAGACACAGACCTCGTTCTGGCCAGCCATCTGCTGATGTGGGAATCACACACTCTCCAGACCTGGCTTATGGAAAGCCCCCTTCTCCAAGCTGGCCAGATCACCCCCTCTTATTATTCACGATCTTTTCCCCCAATTGACACAAACTCAGGTCATTTGGGAGAAAATGCTTGGCCTGTAGACAAGATTGTGGAACATTTTCTTGATTAATGGTTGATGGCAGAGGGCTCAACCATTGTAGGTGGTGGCATTCTGTGAGGTGGCCCTGGGTTCTATAAGAAAGCAGGCTGATCAAGCCACGAGGAGAAAGCCAGTAAGCAGCACCCCTCCATGGCCTCTGCATCAGCTCCTGCCTCCAGGTTCCTGCCCCCATTTTCCTGCCTTGGGTTCCTCTCCTGACTTCTTTTCATGAGGAACTGTGGCCTGAGAGTTTTGAGTCGAAATAAACCCTTTCCTCTCCAAGCTGCTTTTGATGATGGTTTTCATCACAGCATCACTGAGATCTAAGTGTCACATGACGAGTCCTCATATAAGGAAGGCCTTTGAGACCACTGCACCTAAGACATTGCGTCATTCCCCCACCCCTCTCCTCCATCTTCTTACTCAGTGTCCTCTAACATCTAAGTCACCTACCATAGCTATGTATAAGCCCCATGAAGGCTAGATCCCGGCTAGTATCTCTCTCTCTCTCTCTCTCTCTCTCTCTCTCTCTCTCTCTCTCTCTCACACACACACACACACACACACACACCCCCAGACATGTTTCTCAGTGCTTAGAATATCTTCTATTTAAACAGACATTTGATGGAGAAAGAGACACGAAATAACACAAAGTAGTGAGCTCCCAGTCAGAGAATGGCACAAAGCAAGCATCAGTAAACACAAGACATGGCCAGCAGAGGTTTTGATTGCCTCAGGCCACAGGCAGTTTCTGCCCTTGGCAGGAAGACAAGGGCCCTGGAGGCTAGAGCCTCATCTTGCCCCAGTCTAGAAAAACCTGTCCCCTGGGACCTGGACAGTCAGTTCCGCTCAGCCTCAGGCAAGAGGGGCTGGTAGCTATACGGAGACTCCCAGGCTGCACAGCGGAGAGGTCTCTATTGGAGCCACAATGTATCTTGATCACACCAAAAAGATGGGGACTGAAGGAAAGCCAGAGTGAAGGGTCACATAGCCTGGGCATATCTCATAATCTATGTCCCTCTGCAGCAACCTGGCCAGCACTAGAGGTTAAATTTTGTATAATAATTAGATTTCTTCATCTAATTTTGAACGAAACACATACCTTATAAAATATTCAAACATCAAAGAAATGCGTAACTTAGAAAGCAAAACCCCCCTTTCTCCAACCTAGATAGCTTCTGTCAGCAACGTGGCACACCAGATCTTTATCTAGACTTTTCTACGCATGTGCTAGCATGTCTCTGCTATTATCAGAAATAAAGACATGCTTTACCTTCTCCCCTTGTTTTTCCTTCATTGGCCTTGTTACGTTACCTTCCGTGTATAGAAAAACCTACCATTTTGATGTAGAGGTCTATGAGTTACATAATTAGCACCACAATCAAGGTTTGGTTCAGTTCCATCAATATAACCTGCTGTGGAAATTCCCTACCTGCCCTTTTGCTACCAGCTTTTCCACTTTTGCCTCCTGGCATGACTAATCTATTTCCTATTCTTATAACTTTCCTTTCTAGAATGTCATAGAAAGATACATAGCTCTTTCAGTTAACACAATGCGTGTCAGGGTCATCCATGTTGTCACTGGACATCAGTGGTCTGTTCCTTTCTATTGCTCTATAGTATTCCATTGTATGGACATACCACAATTTGTTTATCCATCCACTAGATGAAGAATATTTAGGGGCAATTATAAATAACAGTGTTGAAAACATTCAGATACACATTTTAGTGTGGCTGTAAGTTGTCATTAAGTAATGAGATGAGATTGCCAGATAAATATAATTACGATATATTTATAGGAAAACCAGTAAACTGTTAAACTGTTAAAACCATATACCATGCTGCTTTTTCTTTTTTTTTTTTTTAACCTAAAAATCAGATTACCCAATAATGTGTCTTTGTGCAACCAGTTCCTGCTAGAATGCCGGGCTGTGCAGAAACTATTTTGTTTGTTCTGTAGTGCACCCTCTGTGTCCAGCACAGTACCTGGCACACAGTGGGTATTAAGAGAAATATGGTGGATGGATGAGCTTCCCGGACCTCTACCCATATGTAGATCCATGCTATCAAGCTGACCATATGTTTCCTTTCTTTCTTCCTGTCTTTCTTTTTACGATTTTTAAAATTTATGTATGTGCCCTATTTGCACGTATATCTACATAACAGAAGAGGGCATCAGATCCTATTATAGGTGGTTGTGAGCCACCATGTGGTTGCTTGGAATTGAATTCAAGACCTCAGGAAGAGCAGCCAGGGCTCTTAACTGCTGAGCCATCTCTCCAGCCCCCATGTACTCCCTTTCACTGTACTCTTCCCGACCATCCTTGATTGTTCTCAGTCCTCTGCTGCTCTACATGTGACAGCACACTGGCTGTGCCTTCTTTCATTCCAACAACTACCCAGGAGCTAGAGAAATGTCTGATTTGTTAAGAGCAATTGCTGCTCTTCCAGAGAACTTAAGTTTGGTTTCCATCTCTGGAGTGCCTAGCACCCTCTGCTGGCTTCCAAAGCATCTGCACTCACATGCACATGTGCACACACACACACACACACACACACACACACACACACTCACACACATACAGGCAAACTAAAATTAAATTAAACTTTTTTTTTTTTTAATGCCTGGCAGTAAACTAGCTGGGCCAAAGAATATGAAAGATGGTGGCTTTAGTAGATTTTAGCAAAAACTGAGAGTGATTTGTTTCCACAAAGAAGAGAAAATTCTGGCTCTAGGAGATTTCTAGCTTTGCCTGCAGTTATCAAATCTGCCCCTATCCCTGCTTTTTTTTTTTTTTAATGAGATGGGGTCTAATGAAATCCACGCTGACCTTGAACTCACTGTGTAGACCAGGATGGTCTTGAAATATTTTTCTGATTGCTTCTGATTGCTGAGATTACAAGCATGTGACACCATGGTCACTTTGTATCATGCTGGGGACAGAACCCAGGGCTTTGGGTAAGCCAGGTGAGCACCCAGCCACTGAGCCACATCCTCAGCCATCAGTGGGGATAAATATCAACTCTAAGATGTTAGGGTTCTCCAGTGAAGTGAAGCAGCGCTTTTTTGATCTTCAAGCACAGATAGCAGAGACCCACAAAGGATCATCAAATTCTTTGCATAAGGACCCATAAAACCAGGAGAAATGTCGTAAATAACTGGACCTCTTACACCATTGGACAACTAGAATGGCAGATGGTGAGAATAAAATACATCCAACGATAATGCATTTGGACTTTTATTATTATTTCACTGTAGATTGAATGGGGGATGTAGCACGGGCCTCAGGGACTGGCTTGGATGGAAGCCTGGCTACCAGCAATAGGCCAGGTAGGTGACCCTATGAGGGCTCTAAATGAGAACAAAAGGTAGCGGGAGCAAAAAAATTAGCTGAATTGGATGTATGGAGAGAGAAATGGAAGTGTTACAATTAGATAATTGGGCCCAGTTCTTCTGGATACGGCCTTATCTCTCCCACGGAGGGAAATGCTCTTTTCTACATCAAAGACCACCAAGTGCCTGGAGAATTGGAAACAATGTTTATAGGGTACTTTGAAGATGGGAAGTACTATTTAAATGCTAAGTTATTATTACTGCTTTAAATTTGAAATACATTTTTTTGGGTGGGCTTTTTTTTTTAAAAAAAAATGTGTTTAAAATTCTTGCGTCCTAGAGGAACAAGCCTGTGTTGCTAGGATGGACTCGGGGAGACCAGAAGCACCCTCATGTACCTTGGCAGCCTCAGGGAACCTGGCTCAGTACCTTGTCCTCACCAATTGTGTTTTCTGGGATGATGAGGGCTGTCAATCAGAGGCTGTCAGTTTATGTAAGAACATGTCTTGGGGATCTAATTGAAATACGGGATCTTTCCAGGAGGAGTTGATGGAGTTATCGCATTACAGATTTTATTCGACTCGAAGTCTCAATTCATTCCTTTGTATAGTTTCCAGTTTTCTTCATAAAACAGAAATTAGAAGGAGTCTTGACATTAGAATTTCACGAAAAAGCAATCAAATCCAAATTACTCCGAAGAAGGAAAGGGCTATAAAAATGACTAAACAAAATGAAAGGGGGGGAAAGAACCCCTTCTGGAAGGCCCTGGTTCATGAATTAATTTTGTGATTTGGTCCTTGGGACAAATCCAACTTAATTTAAAAGGTTGCCAGACAGTGAACACAAGGAAAAACTTCTGAGACTGTGATTCAGAGAGAAATACTATAAAGTTTAAAAGTTTTTATTTACTTTTCTCTCCTTCTTCCCCCTCTCCTCTCTCCTCCTCCTGTACTTGCCCCTCCCCTCCTTCCTTTCTCCCCTTCTCTGGTTCCCTCCCTCCCCCTCCTCCTCCTCCTCCTCCTCCTCCTTTCTTCCTTTGCATAGGACTCAGACAAGAGACTGGTCGATGTTCCTTGGCTTCCCCTGACCCAGCCGGTCATTTTCTCTTTCATGTGTTCACCATGTACTAACAGAAGCATTTTTTTTTTTCTTCAAGCATTGGTGAGGGGATTTTTTAAATTAAAAAATCATCAAAGCTTAAACGACTTGCCTGACATAAAACTTGGACCAAACCTGGAGCAGAAGCCTTGGGCCTTTTCAATTTCCTATGCTAACCAAAGCTCGAACTGTTTTTTTTTTTTTTTTTTGTTTTTTTTTTTTTAGGCTCTAATAATGAAAGGCACACAAGGTATCAAGTTACTAATGGCTTTTAGCCTCTTGAAACTCAAGCAAAGGAAAATCTCATTAATCTGAACTGTGCTAATAATGGAATTTGTTATAATTCGACCTGGCTAAACTGCACTTTACCGTGGGATTACCCAGGAAGACAAGTTGACCAAAGAGCAGCCATGCTAGAAGGCTGCTCAGGAAACGGCTTGTGTCTAAGATGTTGTCTTAAATCACTTAGCTCCCTCTCTTTCCTCAATCAACCCCTGCCAAACCCTCCAATACGGGGACTTGATGGGAAGGGAGCCATTGCTGCCCAGAAGCCCTTTTGCTGTCATGTTCTCCTCGGTCCTTGAGAGAAAGAAAGTTTCTCCCAGAACCTGGGAAGTGGAAGCAGGAGAATCAGTAAGATGAGGAGTTCAGTGACATCCTCAGCTGCATAGTGAGTTAGAGGTCAGAGGTCAGCCTGGGTTACATGAGACACTGTTGGGGAAAAAAACAGAAAGAAGGAAGGTGTGGGGGTGGGAGGGAAGGACTGAGGGATGGAGGGAGGGACTGAGGGAT
Source organism: Psammomys obesus (assembly GCF_907164565.1). Lineage (NCBI taxonomy): Eukaryota > Metazoa > Chordata > Mammalia > Rodentia > Muridae > Psammomys > Psammomys obesus. Next base: position 7,551,977 of record NW_026590062.1, on the reverse strand, counting down.
GGAGGAAGTGCCAGTTCCTCTTGGGAGGCTAGGGAGATAGTTAAATTGATTCCTGTGCAAGCATGAGAACTTGAGTTCAGTTTCTCCAACTGTAAAAAGCCAAATACAGCAGGGCTACGGGGGAGGCAGTGAAGATAAGAGAGCCCCAGGAGCTCGCTGGCCAGCCAGTCCAGCTGAACTGGCACTCTCTAGTTGCAGTGAGAGACTCTGTCTCAAAAAAAAAAAAAAAAAAAAAAGTAGAAAGCAATCGAGGAAGTCATCTCTTCAGCCCCCAGAAAGACCAGCTGCTAACAGTGACCCTTATGAATGAAGGAGGCTGTTAGGAGCAGGAATATCCATGATGACAAGCATTAAGGAGGTCTTGAACTATAGGCAACCACTTCTTCCCACTCAAGGGCAGCAGACCGTGCTAAGAACTTTCTGCTTTCTTCTCACTGTGCTTGGAACTCGTTCTTAGTCCACAGCCATGTTGGCTACTAAGGCAGTTTGTGTCTTTTAACCAGAGGAAGTCAGTAACGGCTCTCATCGTCACTGGCACCAATCAGCAAGTTAAAGATGGTCAGGGAAAAGGAAGGGAATGTGAATAGATAAACTGGTGGTGGCTGATCACTTTTGGAGAGATCGTGGGTGTGAACCGGCATTGAGGCAGGAGCATTGCCTCAAGTTCTAGGCCAGTCTGGGCTACATAGTGAATTCAAGGCTATCCTGAGCTAACGGGTGAGGCTTTGTCACATAAACAGATAGATAAACAAGTACATATATAACAATGGTAGGTGGGTAGATAGATATACAATCAAGAGAGATAAGTGAACTTAGAGGTTTAATATACGGATACGTGAATGGATTAATAAGGCCCTGCTAAGCAAATGTCTCATCTCTTAGCTGCAACCTTAACCTGCCAAGCTCATCTCCTGGTTCCGTGAACAAAACCATTTCTAACCCATCGTGGCAGCCTCCCCCTTGGCCATGATTCTCACTTCTAGCTTCCTCTGGTCCTTGTAGCTTCTGTGAAGGCTGGTTGTCAGGGGTAAACAATTAGAGCTGGGCCTGGTGGCACAGGACAGTTATCCCAGCCGTCTGGGAGTCTGAGGCAAGAGGATGAAAGCTTAAGGTCTTCCTAGCTCACAGAGCAAGTTCAAGGCTGGTCTGGGCAACTTAATAAGACTCTGTGTCAAAATAGAGAATACCAACGGGGCTGGGCACATGGCTCATGACTTCAAAGCATGAGATTCTAGGATCAGTCCCCACATTAAAAAAGATAAAGAAAGAAAAGAAAAAAAAAAAAAAAAAAAGACTAGACAGCTCAAGCCCAAGGCTCAGATCTCAGCTCTGACCCTGTTTAACATCATAGTTGAGAGAAGGAAATTCCTCTCTTTGGACCACGGTTCCCCATCTGTAAAACAGGAAAGTACAAATAACCTACAAGTGGCGTGTTTGTGACAATTTATGGACTAAAGTCATTATATGTGTGATATGCCTCATGACACACAGTGTACACCAAGCAAAAGTTAGTTTCGTTTATTTGTTGTAAAGATTTATTATTCCTATCATCATCATCATCATTAGTATTGGGTTTTTCAAGACAAAGTTTCTCTGTGTAACAGCCCTGGGTGTCCTGGAACTTGCTTAGTAGACCAGGCTGAACTCACAGAAATACGACTCTGCCTCCTGAGTGCTGGAACTAAAGGTGTGTACCACTACGACCAGCAAATATTTATTTTATTTATTTTATTATATGTGTGTGGGTGTTTTGTTTACATATATATCTGTGTACCACATGTATGCCTGGGGCCAGAGGAGGTCCGAAAGGGGTGACCAATGCTCTGGAGCTGGAGTTACAAATGATTGTGAGCCACAGTGTGGGTGCTGGGAACTGAACCAGAGTCCTCTGCAAAAGCAGCCAGGGCTTTGAACCACTGAACCTTCACCTTAGCCCCACAGCTTTCAGGGTGTGTCCTCTCCTCCCACCATGTGGGATCCAGGGCTCAAACTAAGATCAACAGATTAGTACTGAAAGTGGGCTCAGCTATCTCTCAGCTCTACATCCCCCCCCACATCCTTTTTAGAAGAGGTGGGGCATCTCACAGCCACTCAGCAAGAAGGAGCCTGAAGAGATGAAGGTATGGACTCATCTGGCCCTTCCTTGGTCAGAGGGCAAAGAGCATCATGAATGTCCACTCAGGCAAAAGTCCAAGGCTCAGAGCCAGGGGCAAGGGTGGGGGTAGGGGCTTAAAGAAACAGAGATGCATGCCAACAGAGACTGGCTAAATCTCACAAGGCAGGACCCCTGCCCCCAAGCCATCACTGAGACCACGTGGCTCACTATTTCACACACACAGTGAGACCCTCCTCAGGCAGCAAGCCCCAGTTAGCCCAGGGTTCACCCCAGTTCTGGTTCTTGGGTTTGGTTCCAGGCCAGCACTGACCCACCCCACAGTGCTGGGAATGGACGCGAGCTGGTCTCCTCTATTCTATGTTTACTCAGAGGAGACTTGGCTGCTGGGAGCATGCAGAGGCTGACTGTGGTTTTCTGCAGCAGCTGGGGGTGTAGGGGGAGGCAGGAGGAGGAGCTGGAACAGATTAGAGCTCTGGGAAGCCAGAGACCCCTGAGAACCTGAGCCAGGACAGCCTCTGCCTGCATTCCCTCTGCCAAGAGGCTGTGGGTTTTAAAGTCCCAGTGGCATGTCCTGGGACCTCCTCCCTAGGAGGCTACGCTTTGGGCTGTGCCCAAGACCGGCTATGTGGAATGTGCCCTTCTTGGAGTCTATGTAGGCACTCTCTTTTTTAAATTGGCCTGTAAATCTCCATGTAGTTTTCAGGGTTTGGGAATTTTATTTTATCTGGATTTAAGGCTTGCTCTTCTTTGGCATCAGAAGGCGTTTATGACTGTTAAAACAAGAAATGAAAAATATAAGCCTGGAATCAGCGAGGCTGCCTCTTGCCAGGCTCATAGGGGCTTGTCTGGAGCGGGGACAGCAGAAGCTTTCTGTCCCATCTCCCCAGTTGCTCAGAGGTTCTTGATCAAGTTGGGGTGACTGAGTAGGAGCACCCTGCTCAGGGGACAGAGGCTGAATGAAGGATGCCTGGCTCCCTGGACAGTTCCATCTTCCCCATCAATGCTTTCTCCCTAGGCCACACCCTCCAGGGCAAGGCCCATGGGACTCAATCCCATCACTGTAGTCAGTTGTCGGTTGCCGGTGATGGGGGCAGATGGCTGCCTGCTTTGGATGCAGCAGGGCCTGGGTTGGCTTTGAAGTTCCCAAATTGCAGTTATGGTCAGGATTTAAATAACTGAGATTCCAGCTTCCTTTGGCCTCATTTGCCAAACTCTCTGTTCTTTCTTGTTTTAAAGCACACATGCTCACACTGAAGCACAAGACGTGGCACATACATGACACAGATGCCATATGCACAGCACACACAACACACATAGCATACAAGACACAACACATACATACCATATGCACAACACACATCAGATATATAATACACCAAGCACAATGCACAACAGACATGCAAAACACATATATGACATATATGACACGGTCCACAACGTACATGACACATGTGACATACATGTAAAACACACCACATATAGAAAACAATACACAACATGGTTCATGCCACAGCATGCATGACATATGTACAACACATGACACATACCACACAACACACATGACATATAATATGCATGGCACATGTACAACTTCTACTGCACAAAAACATAGCATAGGACACCCAGCACGCGCGTGCGCGCACACACACACACACAGCAGATATAATAGTCAACACACATACAACAGAAACACACACATACATCCCATTCATGTACCTGTTTTTATATTTTAAGACTGAGTTTAAGAGGACCAGGCTAGCTTCAAACTTGCAATCCTCCTACTTCAGCCTCCTGTGCTAGAATTATAAGCTTATACTACCATGTACCATGTTCAGCTTATCTCTCTCTCTCTCTCTCTCTCTATCTCTCTGTGTCTCTCTCTTTCTCTTTCTCCTTCCCTCCCTTTCTCCTCCAACCGGGATCCCCTGTAGCCCAGGCTGGCCTCAAACTCACTGTGTAGCAAGTATGACCTGATCCTCCTGCCTCCATTTCCTGAATGCCAAAATCGTAGGTAGGCATCACTGAGCTAAGCCTGTGTTCTGTGGTGCTGGGGTTGGAACCCGGGTCTTTGTACGTTCTGGGCAAGCATTCTGCCCACAGAGCCCTGGTCCCTGTCGCACACTTCTTTCCTACTGGCAAAAAGTATACTTGCCTCATGAAGAACAACAGGAAAGAAAGGATGCATCCGTGAAGAGTGAGAGCTGACAATCATGAAGCCTTTTGTCTGAGAATGTTCTGTCTTCCTCCTCTGGTCCACTGACTCACCATCAGTCTCTTCTCTGAAACAGCTACAGAGACCATCACTTCTAAGTTCTGTCACCAGCATTTGAAGTTAGCCACAGGTTGCGAACCCTTCCGCATCTCTGCAATACTACCTTGTAGTCTATGAAGATAACAATATCGGCCTCAGCTTTCTAGCCTCCACGGTCTGAGTTCAAATGTCAACCCAGTCCCTCATCAGTGGCCTAATTGGGCAGGTTATGGTTCTATCAGAAGCCGGAGTTTCCTCATCTATAAAATAAAAATTAACATTTTGTCAGGAGGGGAGGTGAAAGCAGGGAGGAAATAAAACTCCACCTAGAGAAAAGCCCGGGAAACACTCCCGCCTGCAGCAAGGGCCGGCTCTGCCAGGCTCAGGCTCCTTCAGTGCACCTGAGGGGTCTGTGGAACCTTGTCTGACACACACCCCCACCCCCACCCGCACCCCACAACCCTGGGCCAGCGAGCACAACTCTGTCCTTGCACCAGAACTTTGGACTCTACTGCATTTGTTGCGCAGTAAGCAGTGAGTTGAGTTTTCAAGCTCTGTCTCACCCCCCCCGCCCCCTCCCGCACCACCATCAAGAACACCCGCCAGAGCTGGCAGTCTGTAATATGCAAAAATCCACCCAGAAATGGAAGAGGGGACATTTGCACAAGCTGGGTTGTGTCTACAGAATTAGAAGGCGCAGTTGGACTAATTTTAGTGCCGAAAAATTGGAAACACTGGGAATAAGGCCCGGTGGGGAAATGTGGGTTCTTGAAGCAGTTCAGAGAAGCACGGTGGTTGGGGGGGGGGGGGTCTGGGGCCCCTGACTTGGCTGAAAGCTCAGGGTTGCAGGAGAAAGGGTTAAATGTTCCAAAGGCCCCAGGTTAGAGGGCTGGGGAGGTAGGCTCCCTTGCCCTGGCTTCCTGACTGTCTGCTTTCCTTTGTCCTGCCATAGATGATTCGGCAGACACCAGGTTCTCTGGCACTCAGTCCCTTGGGACCCGAGGGGCTCAGGCCTCTGTGATTGGCCTCACGTGGGCAGGCGGCACACAAACTCACTTTGTATCAGGGGAGCCAAGCAGGAGCCCCCGCTCTTTTTCCTCGCAGCCAATCGAGCCGAGCCTGAGAATTTATGAGAGGAGGGCGAAGCACTTTGAAGAAAGGCGCCCTTGTCTCCAGCCTGGCTATGGCCCCCGTGGTGGTGCGCGTGGGGAGGTGGGGAGGGGTGGGCACGCGAGAGGGGCCGGCGCCCCGGGAAGGATGGCGAAAGAAAAGAATGCAAGAGGCCGGGGGTCAAAAGTCTTTCTGGGAACAGAGAAGAAAGCTGAGAAGCAGCCGCTTGCTTCTCGCAGGTGTGTGCGCGTGCACAATGCCGCCCGTCCCCTCCCCGAGGCCCCTTCCCGGGGCTGGCAGGGGAGGTCCATCCTGGGCTCAGCATGGGAGGGTAAAGACACTTCCTGAAGCAGGTCCTGCGGCATCAGCAAGCCTACATCATGTCATTAGCAAGCCTGAGATGGCAGTGCTGGCTGGTGGGTCACGGCTGTGAGACTTCCCTCATCAGTGAAACAGGCTCAGTAACAATGTTACTACTGAGCGTGTTAACACTCAACTTGCTGCCTGGTGCGCAGTAAGTGCTCAGTAAGTGCAGGCTCTCAATTGATTGATTTTTTTTTTTTTTTTGAGAACCTCATATATATGCGCTGTATCTCAGCATATTTGTACCCCACACTTCTCTCTCACCCCCTCCCACTTTGTTGTGTCCGTTCCTGCGCTCGTTTTTTGTTGGCTTGTTTGTTTGAGACGATGTCTTCTTACTGTGTGGAGCTGCCTGGCTCTGAACTTAGTATGTAGACCAGACTGGCCTTGCCATCACAGAAATCTCCCTGCCTCTGCCTCCCCAGAGCTGGGGTGGAAAGCGTGTGAGGCCACACCCGCCGTTTGCTTGCTCCTGTTCTTTAAATAACCATCACCTTTAGTTAGGGTTGCTTCATGAGCATGGGGCTGACCGGCTGAAGGAAGGGACTCCCTCTTTTCCAGCAGCCATTCATCAACCGTATCAGGGAGGGTGGGTGCTGAGCCCCTCCCCGAGCCTTGCTGTAATGTTGACGTGCTCTTCCTTGGGGAAGCCTGAGGCAGATAACCACAGCGGTCGTGTAATGACCACATTTTCAAAAACTTATTTATTTGATGAGCATCGGTGTCCATACCTGCGTTTATGCCTGTGTGAGGGTGTCAGATCTTGGAGTTACAGACGGTTGTGAGCCACCTTGTGGGTGCTGGGAATAGAACCCGGGTCCTCCGGAAGATCAGCCTGTGCTCTCAACCACTGAGCCGTCTCTCCAGCCCCCGTGTTCAGAATTTTTAATAATGTATATATGTGTGTGTGTGTGTGGGCACCTACAGAGATCACAAGAGGGCTGACCTTTGCCCCCCGGGGCTGACGATGTGTTAGGCTCCGATTGAAGCCTATCACGAGTGTTAATGAACTTCACAGGTCCCGCGGCCGCATTAGGTGAGGTAAATTCAAAATCACTTCTCCCATCCTCGCTGCAAGTCCAAAAACAAGGAAGATAACATGGATTCTGCTTATCTCCGCGAGGGATGGTCAAAACCTTGTGCGGTGACTCACACAGTCCCAACCCTCACTGCCAACATGGTACCCGCTGGTGGTGTCTGAGGACTTGAGATGTGGCTGGTAGGAAAATAAAATTAAACTTGATAATATATTTAACTTGCATTATTTCAAAACAGACTTAAACTGGGAACTACTGGCTAATGCCTGTAAGTCTTAGTAGCACTTGGGAGCCTGAAGCAGGAGAATTGCCTATAAGTTTTAGGCTAGCCTGAGCTACATGGTGAGTTCCAGGTCAGCCTGAGCTATAGAGGTAAGGCCCATTTCAAACTGATTGGGATAGCCTTTGAGCTCAAGGCTCAACTCTGATTCTTTTTAACACTGTGGTCACAGGGAGGTGAATTCTTTCTGGTTTTTAATTCTGTCCATAAAACCGTGATGTGTTTGTGAAGATTTGCAGAGTAAAGACACAGCCAACACGGCACACGGTTAGTGCCCGAGATTTCCAGCAGACACTGCCACACCTCCCCTCCTGCAGCCCTGAGGATCAAGCCGAGGACCTCGGGCACACTGGCTGATCGTTTTAGCAACCGAGATACGCTCACAAACAGATTCAAACGGCCACGCACAAAGGGACCCTGCACTGAGCAGCAAAGTTCCACAGAACCTGGAATCTGCTAGAAAAGGGGTCACCTGTCAGGCTGTGGCTCTCAGGAGCACGGGGGGGGGGACGACGGGAGGGGGGAACAGAGCCTCGATGAGCTGCATCCAGGGAGGGGAAGGTGTTAGGCTTCAAGGGAAAGTCGCCATCCCTGATGATGGAAGAAAGGATGCCAGAGGAGAGAGATTTACATCTGTTTCTGTTGTCTTGGGGGACTGAATGGGACTCACCGGTGCTAGGCAAGTTTATTGCTATGGATCCCCAGCCTCTGTCTTTAGTTTTGACTTGGTCTTTTGTTTGTTTTTGTTTTTTAACCTTTTATTCAAGACAGGATCTCACCAAGTTTTCCAGACTAGCTTTGAACTCTCTACCCCAGGCAGTATGACTAGCAATCTCCCTGCCTGTCTTAAGGCTAGCCGGGATTATGAGCCACAAGGCCCAGCTAAAGATCCAAATACATTGCATTTCACCACAGCGCCTGTGCTGAGCCAATATTTCTGTGGAGAATGAAACCTCTAATCAAAACTCAGGGGTTCCTCGGTGCTATACAATAACCACAGCTCACCCCAGGAGGATGGACGGAACAGGGCTGGCTTTAGGAATGTGCCTGATGCAGGATGCTTTCAGGCTGTGAGTACCAACCTGTACCTGGTGTTTACCCCATCACTTCTCCAAGGATGCGAAAGTACACAGAGAACAACTGTGAAAGATTCTCCAGCTGGTCAGAAGGCTCTGTCAAACCCACGTGGAGCCGGATGTCCAAAGACTGCAAACTGGCTCTCTGCAGACAAAGGCAGACGGACCATAATAAGGATGACAGGGTCATAATGAGAAACAGTTACTACTTATTAAGACACTTGCTTCGCGCCAGCCCTGGTGTTAAGTGCTTTTGTGTATTGATCGGCTCCCACAGCACTACCATCCATCCTCTGCCCAGCAGTCAGAGTGGCCTTTTTAAGACATAAACTCAAAATCAGATCATGCTGTCTCACAGCTGACCCCCACCCCCACCCCTGCAAGTGGCTTCACACTGAATTTAGCATGAAATCAGAGTTCCTGGCCTGGCTTGCAAGGCTTGCTACCCCCCCCCCGCACCTCCCCCCTCCCCCCTTATCCCTAGTGCTGCCATCACCCATTCCCACGTGCTGTAATCTCCACCTGAGTTTCAGCCACAGAAGCCCCTGCCTCATTGTCCCTTTATCTACCCCAGGGCCTTTGCATTTTCTACTCCTCTCTTAAGTAATTCGACTTCCCTTCTGAACCCTCTACTAAGTAAAACCATGCATGAATGTGGTTCTTGTAGTTTTTCTTTTCTTTTTTTGTTGGTGGTAGGGTAGGGTTGAAACAAGGTCTCATGTAGCCCAAAGTAGCTTTAAACTCCCAAGCCCCCTGCCTCCACTCCCTGAGTGCTAGGATTATAGGTGTGGGGCTGAGATCAATCTCCGCACCAGTGCATGCTGGACAAGCATTCTACCAGCTGGGTGCTACCTGCCTAGCACCCAGGACAATTCTCTACAAAGATTTGTTGCCTGATCGAAGAGTTTCAGTTTCCCACACGTAGCAGAAGGATTCCGTGTGTCCGATCCTTATCAGCTGGAGCTGTGCAGCCCCCTGTGAACATGTCCTTCAGAGCCTGGCAAGATGGCTCAGTGGGTAAGGGCGCCTGCCACCAGGACTGTTGAGCTGAACTCAGTCCCCAGCATCCACATGGCACGAGGAGAGAACAGACACCATAAATCTCTGCAGACACTCTGAGCCACACGTGAACATGTGCGCACACGAGAATAAATTAACAATGAAAATTCTAATGCGGTTTCTATCCTTTTGCTATGCAAACCTCTTGATTTGCCTTCCTGATGCCCTTTCGACAGATTGTCTAATGCCAGGAGGCCCGGCCTTCATCTCACTGCATTCGTGTTCTGTTTTGTTGAGACAGGGTCTTGTTGTGTAGCCTTGGATTTCCTGGAACTCAGAGCAGGTTGGCCTTGAACTCACAGTGGTCCTACTGCCTCTGCCTCCCTAGGGCTGGGATTAAAGGCTGGAGCCACAATGCCCAGCCCTCCCTGCTTTTCATTTTATGCCCCCTCCCACATAGAAACCAATCCTTGGTTTTGGGGGTGTGGTCTGGTTGGTAGAATGCTTGCTTAGGATGCTGGAGGCCCCTGGGTTCCATCCTCAGCACCAAATAAACGAGGCAAGGTGGCACCTACTTGACATCCCAACACTCCGGAAGTAGGGGCAGGAGGATCTGAAGTTCGGGGTCATTCTCAGGGTCTAGGTAGTGAGTTTGAGTATAGCCTGGGCTATAGGAAACCCACATTTTAAAACAACAAAACAAAACAGAAAAGTTGTGTAAAAAGACTAGAAAGTATAGAAAATACACAAAGACACTGGAAAAAGCCCCTTCATGACCCCATTACCCAGGGGCAGCTTGGTCAGTGGGCATTGTGGCTTCTTTACTGCTAGTCTGCGTTGCTGTGGTCCATGAAACAATTTCGTAGTGGTTTTCATGTATGATTTTCTTCCTGTATCCCCTCAACATTGCATCAAACATGTTCTCATATGCAAGCGTCAAGCACTAGCCATAGGCATAGAAGCCAGAAGACTGGTGGTCCTTTGCCTACACCTTGGAGGGTGGTCTCCATCATCAACTTTATTGGATTTAGCATCACCATAGAAACACTGGGTGGGTCCGTGCGGATGTTTCCAGAATGGTTTAACAGAGCAGGGAAGATCCACCCTGAATGTGGGCAGTGTTTTCCCATGACCTGGGATCCTGGACAGAAGAAAAAGGAGAAGAGTGAGCTGAGCACCAGCCTGCATTTTCACTCTCTGCTTCCTGAGTGTGGGTGCACTCACACCCTCACGCAACCAGTGCCCCACACTCCTGCCACCATGGCTTCCTCACCATGGTGGACTGTGAGCCCTCAAACTGTGAGCCCTCAAACTGAGCCAAAGCAGACTTTCCCTTCTTTAAGTTGCTTTTGTCAGGCCTCGGCGATGAGAAAAGAAACGAGTCCAGACTCACTCAGTTCAGGTGACACAATCTTCTCATGCGGTCTTTTCCCTCTTTGCAAGTTGACAAGACAGAAGCCAGGGTGAAATGCAAGGAGGCGCCCTCCATCAGCTTCAACAGAAAGGCATTCGGGAAACTGTTTTCCTCGTAAACCCAGAAGGGCACACCTGTGCTTCATCACTGTAATTATTGCTATTATTCCATCATTTCCGGAGAGTTCACAGCAGAGGCAAGCATCGCTGATGATGGGACACGCTCTGGAAAATGTATCGCTGGCTGCTGCTGCTGTCACTGAGCAAATGTCTCAGAGCGGCTTCCACAAACCCGAGACACAGCTAGACAAGACAGGATGTGCCGCCACCTATCCCTCTCGTATCATCTGTGGCACACAACCGAACGTGAAAACTGTGGAATCCCTAATGAAAACCAGAAACTTCACCCAGACGTGGCAGCTACCCTCAGCACGGCTTGAAGGTTGTGTTTGCTCTCGGCTAAATCTTTCTAGTTCCTGTGTCGCCTCTGTCTCTCAGCCACTGACAAGTCCCAGGACGCTGCTGACACTGTCACTTCATTGCAGCCAAGAGACCTGGGAGCAGAGAACCTAGAATGGAAATCAGAAATCCAGGGCTTCGGTTGAAGAATATAGCTCAGTTGGTTGACTGTTTTCCTAGCATTCATGATGTCCCGGGTTCCAACCCCAGCTTGGCATAAACCAGGCAAGGTGGTACACACCTGTCATCCCCACACTTGGGAGGTGGAGGCAGGACGATCAGAAGTTCCAGGCCATCCTGGGCTGTATAGCAAACTCAAGGCCAGTTTGGGACACATGGGGGAGGAAGGGAGGAAGGGAGGAAGGAAGGAGATAAAATCCATGGCTTAATTACTATCCTTGGACCAGCTACTTCTCATCTCCCCTGTTTCTGAGATGTGGGAATGAGACAGGAGGGTGCAGAGTGGACTCAGCGGTGTTATAAAGTTGTTTTGTGTTGGATTCTTACCATTCATGAGTGTCACAGTGAAGGTCAGCAGGGCTCCGATCTTCACAAGGCTGGCTCTTCCTACAAGGTGACACACATAAACTGGATCAGTGGGCCCGCTCCTCAGGAAAAGGTGTTGAGCATGAGAGAATGGCTATGCCCTACCCAGCATCCCTGCTCCATCCTCCCAGGATGGTAAAGGTGGTCAAATGCCCCACCAGTCTGATTCAAGGCACCAGACCTTCGGACTACCTCAAAGCATGTTGCATCTCCAGGTACTAGCTCCATCCTGCTGACAGAGGCAAAAGCCAGTGTGGGCCACCAAGTTCAGAGAGAAGCAAGAGTGTAGCTAATAGTGTTGACAGCAACTAAGCTCAGCCTTAGCGCTTGCCAGGCCCAGCTGTGGATGCAGCACAGCTGGTAGCATCCTTGCCAAGAGTACAAAAAACCCATGAGTTCGATTCTCCAGCACTGTATGAGACCCAAATGTAGTGGGACAGGTCTGTAATCCCAGAATTCAGCATTAGAGTCAGCCTGGGACTACATGAGAGCTTTTCACAAACAAATGAAGGAACTCACCAAATACTATTTTCTTTCTTTCTTTGCTTCTTTGTTTCTTTGTTCCTCCCTCATTCTTTCTTTCTTTCTTTCTTTCTTTCTTTCTTTCTTTCTTTCTTTCTTTCTTTCTTTCTTT
>NW_026590062.1:7528326-7539683 GCF_907164565.1 Psammomys obesus | reverse complement strand
TTTCTTTCTTTCTTTCTTTCTTTCTTTCTTTCTTTCTTTCTTTCTTTTCTCTCTCTCTCTCTCTCTCTCTCTCTCTCTCTCTCTTTCTTTCCTTCTGAGACAGGGTCTCTCTGTGTAGCCTTGACTGTCCTAGACCAAGCTGGTCTCCAATTCAGAGATCTACTTGCCTCTGCTTTCCCAAATGCTGGGATTATAGGTGTGTGCCACCTCTTCCAGCTACCAGATACTGTTGTAAATGGGTTCCAGATTCTCAGTATAGGCGGTCACATCCAAATAAACCCATGGAAAACTGACAGTATCTGTAAGTGGAAAACAAATGCAATACCATTCATCTACACATAGCTTGACTGATCTGATTTTTAAAATTAATTTTTAATTAATTGTTCATTTGTTGTGAGTGGGTCTCTCTGTGTAGCCCTGGCTGTCCTAGAACTTGCTGTGTAGACCAGGCTGTCCTGAACTCACAGAGATCCACCTGCCTTTGCCTCCCAAGCACTGGAATTAAAGCTTCAAACCACCAAGGACACCTTTTATTTTTAATTTCCTGTCTGTGCGAGGGTATGTGCACATCAGTGCCGTGTGCCCTTGAAGCCAGAGGTGCTGGATCCCCTGGAGGTGGAGTTACAGGCAGTTGTAAGGCCACCAAGGTGGGTGATGGGAACTGAACATGGGTCTTCTGCAAGAGCAGTACACACTCTAAACCATATAGCCATCTCTCCAGTCCACTTTCCAACTTTAAACACACCTGAGGGCCTTGTCTTAGACTGCAGCTGGGCTGAGTCATCCCACACAAACCCCATGTGTCTGCCAAAGTGAAGAGCAGAGCTGTGGTGAGGTTCAAGTACCCTCTCACTCCATGGTGAGGTCAAATGTCCTAAGTCCAAACAGAAGTCATCAGGCACAGAAGTGCATGCCTGTAATCCTGGACTGTGCATGCACTGTGGAGGCCGAGGCAGGAATAATGAGTCCCAGGCCAGTCTGGGCTACATAATGAAGCCTGTCTCAAAAATAAGTAAATAAATGAACAGAAGTTAATTAAAAAGAAAAAAAAAGCCAAACTGGTAAGCTGGCTTCCTGCTATTACAGCAGAATTAAACAGTGTGCTGGAGAGGCTGAGAGACTGCTTATCAGTTAAGAGCACTTGTTGCTCTTGCAGAGGACTTAGGCTCAGTTCCCAAAACTCACATCAGGGAGCTCACAAGCACCTGTAAACCCAGTTCCAGGGGATCAAAACCATCATCTCTGAAGGTGCTAGGGAAGTACAGGGTATACATAAACCCAGGCCCCCACACAAACTCATAGAATGAAAAGAAGTAAGTTTTTTTTATTAATGTCTTATTTCTTTTTATTTTTTTTTCCCAGTGCATTGTTGTTATGTCTGTGTGAGGGTGTCAGATCCCCTAAAACTAAACTATCGGACAGTTGTGGGCTGCCATGTGAGTGCTGGGAATTGAACTCTGGTCCTCCTGGAAGAGCAGCCTGTGCTTTTAACTGTTGAGCAGTCTCTCCAACTCCATAAGTCTTTAAAAACAATGAGCTAGAGAATGTATGGCTGATAAAACTGAAAATATTTACTCTGTAGCCTTTAATCTGAGAAGGTTGCTCATCCTTGCTTTATTTATTTATTTGTTTGTTTGCTTGTTTGAGATTGGGGCTCTCCGTGAGCCTGAAGCTAGACTGGCACTAGGGATAAGTCCCTGGCATCCCCCTTCCTACCTATGAGTTCACAAATGTGTGCCACCATGCCCAGGTTATTCCAGGAGCTGGGGCTCTGAACTCAGGTCCTCGGGCACATACAGTTAGTGCTTTCGCCACTGAGCCATCTCGCCAGCCTCTCCACATAGCTTGCTGCACTGCTTTTGTTCTTGTCCATTTGGTCCTGGAGGTTGGACCCAGGGCTTCATGCATGGATGCTAAATACCTCCTTCCACTTTTTACTTTGAGACATGGTCTCACCAAGTTGCCCAGCCTGCTTTGAACTTGTGCATGATCATGGACCTCCTGTGCTGGAATTATAGGCTCATGTCTCCAGGTCTGACTTGGTGTACCCTCTATCATTCTCTTTTTCACATATGAAAACACAGAGGTACAGGGAGGGGAAGTAATTGGTTCAAAGTCACACAGACAGTAAGAGTTAGCTTGAGATTCAGTCTTAAGCCATGTGGCTCTAGAAATAATACAAGCACTTTGGGACAGACAGACCCTCTGCTCTCGGTGCCATTGTTGAGTCCCAGGTCAAGTAGTCTTAAACTTGCCTTACCTCTAGGCACACAATCTTAAGAAGCATCTGACATTGACCATTATTGATGCCACCTGGAGCCTGCATTTCTGTCTGTCTTCATCAGTGTTCCAGTCGCCAGGAGAAAGCATGTATAACAAGGTCATAGCAGAGGGCATCAGCAGCACAGGAAGGAAAGCGCAGTTGTGAGCAGAGAGCCCAGGCAAGCAAGCTGTGTCTCCTTTTCCTAGGAGAATAGAACCATTCCCTTCTCCAGACACTTCAAGGCTCCACCGGGACTTTGCTTTTTAAGAGATTAGGAAGGGGGCGGGAAAGAGATTAGGAAGTGACTTTGATGAGCCAGAGAACATACAAGTCATTAAAAAAAAAAAAGTTGCCAGGTGGTGGTGGAGGCAGTGCTCCACTTTACTCCCAGCCCTTTGGGAGGTGGAGGCAGGTGGATCTCTTTGAGTTCCAAGCCAGCCTGGTCTACAGAGCAGATTCCAGGACAGCCAGGGCTACACAGGGAAACCCTGTCTTGAAAAAAACGAAAAACAAACAAACAAACAAAACCCAGGAGGTTGGGCTGAGAGAGGTTAGGAAGGAAATTCTACTTTAGAATCAGTACTAATTCTAGACATCAGCAGTTTGGCCTGACGAGGAATCAGACCCACTAATGACACGGCTGGGGTAGGGCTCAGTCTGGTCGCAGCAAGTGCTTGTGGTAACAGGCCGTCTTGGGAACTCTGGGCCAGTGCATCCCTCGCTTGGCCGCAGCCCATGTGGAAAATCAATTTCCCCTAAATGTTTGAAGAATGACACAGGAGAGGCTGATGTCTTTTCCCTCTGCTGGAGTTGATCTGGAGACAGGGATCTTATAAAATGAATGAAAATAGCTGGAGTCATGGCGTGGGGAGCAGAGCAAAGGGCCAGCACAGGATCTCAATTGTACCCCCCCCCTGACCCCTCTCTCTCTCTGTCTTTCTTTTTTTTTTTTTTTTTGTCCTAAGGCCAGAGACAATATACATTTGTGTCCCGTAGTGATGGGCTGTGAAAATGTCCCAGAACAGAAAATGTTTGATTCGAACCCAGCAATTCCACTTCTCAGAATCTCCCACGAAAAGAACTCCCACAGGGACAGGAGAATATGTGAACAGTGCAAAGCTGAGGCGTTGGAGGCCGGATAAGGATCTGACATGAGGGGGCTGGGTAAGCGACTGGCACCCCCCCTCCCCCCATTACAAAGGACACGCTTCATTGTGAGCATTGGAATGGAAAGGCTGTCCTGATACAGCAATAGGCCAGGCTGGCTGGCCAGCGACAGGCCGTCTGCTGTCTCCACCTCCCAGGAGCTGGCTTTACAGGTGTTGCTGCGCCTGGCTTTTTATGGTGATGAACTTGGGCCTTGTGCACATATGACAAGCAGTTTACCAATTGAGCCATCTCTTTGCATCGGTGCCATTATTATTTTTTTTAATTTTTAAATTTTTATTTATTGTCATTAAGTGTGTGTTATTCGTGTGCATGCTCATATCATGGCACTTAAGTGGAGGTCAGAGGACAATTTTTCAGGGGTTGATTGTCCTCATCTACCATGAATTTCAGGGATTTAATTCTGTTTTGGTTTTTTGTTGTTGTTTATTTTGTTTTGTTTTATTTTGTTTTTGGAATTGCAATGCAAGTGTTTTGATCCTCTAATCCACCTCGACAGGCTCCATGTTGTCATTTTTTAGTCTCCCAAGGATGAGTCTCAATTCCACAGAGGCCCAGAAGCCAATCTAACCACAGATGTAAACAGGGCACAGAGCCAGACATCCCTTCCTAAGCAATGGTTGCCCCCCCAGGAAACTTAACCCTTTGGTAACTTGCCTATCGTACCAAAGGCAAACCAAACCATCTGGGTGCTGAGTCCAGATTTCAAATGCTCGTTTTGTTGTTGTTTTGTTTTTGAAACAGAGTCTTACTATGTAGTCCTGGCTGACCTGGATGTTGTATAGAACAGGCTATCCTCAAACTCATAGAGATCTGCCTGTCTCTGCCCCCAGAGGGATGGGATCAAAGGTAAGCGCCACCACCACCAAGCGTTCATTTCTTCTTATAGCTGAAAAATATCCCACTGTAAGGATATGCCATAGTTTGTTCATTCATTGAGTGGAAGACATTTTGAATGGTATCACCCTTCATATGTTATGGATAATGCTGCTCTGAGTTCCATGCCCCACCCCTCCAATTCTTTGGGATAGATACATATGTAAGAGTGGAACAGCTAGGGCTCTACAGTAATCATAGGTTTAGTTTGTTGATAACTGTTTTGAGATAGGGTCTTACAATATAGCACAGAAAAAGTCCCAAACTCATTACATAACCCAGGCTTGTCTTGAACTTGAAATCCTCCTGCCTCAGCCTCCCCAGTGCTAGGATAGCAGGCATGTGCCATCACGCTCAGCCAAGATTTGCTGTCTTAAGTCCCGGAAGGTTAGACTTCCTTCCTGTGAGCGGGTGAAAACCTGTCTGTGCATCTGTTTGCCCCCTCAAGTGGAGGCAGTTCACACATAGATCACAATTACTATGCAATTTTTTTTTTAAATCTGTGCTTTAAAAATCATCTGTTAAGAACTGCTCTTTTAGAATATTTCAAATATTTCTAAGACATGAGCACTTGGGAAACTGTATTCAAAACATATTAATTAAGTGATTAAGGCCGGATTTCTCCTGTAGGTCTCCCTGTCTCTGCACTCGTGGGAGTTTTCCCGTTCTGACTAATCCTAGCACAATAGGCTCTAATCCTGATGGGTCAAGTGCAGACCAGGTGCTGCTTCCTGCAGTGGGATTTGGCTGAGCCATGGACTCTAAGGACTGGCATATTTTACTGTGGGCTTACCTCTTTATCAGTAAATTTAGTAGTTACATTGTTTGGGATCTGGGAAACCTGAGTCAAAGTTTCAACTTTGCCATTAACTAAAACTAACTTACCTTGAAAATGCTCCCCAGCCCCTCTGACTTTCCTTCTGTATTATATAGGACTGAGTATAGGACAACCATGCATCTGTAAGTTAGTCCATTCATCTTCCCACCCATCTCTCAGTCATTCCATTCATCTATCCATCCACCACCCACCCACCCATCCACCCACCCACCCATCCATCCACCCACCCACCCACCCACCCATCCATCCATCCACCCACCCACCCATCCACCCATCAGTTCACCTATCCACCAATCAGTCTATCCATCCACCCAACCATCCATCCACCAAGCAATAAACACTATTTATGTGTGTCATGTTACATTCTGTTTTCAGATCTGAGACCAGAAGTTCTATCTTTTTGAGGTGAGATGAGCAATAAGCCCAACAAATAATTAAAGGAATAGTTAGTTACTTGCTGGTTTGTTCTTGTTTGTCCTGTTCTGTTTTGTTTTTTCATTTTGTTTGAACAGGGTCTTATTATATAGCTTTGGATGACCTGGAACTTGTGGTGGAAACCAGGCTGGCCTCAAACTCACAGAGATATGCCTGCCTCTGCCTTCTGAGTGCTGGGATTAAAGGCGTTTTGTTTTGTTTTGAAAACTTTCAGCTGGCCTGAGACTCTCAATTGCTGGGATTACAGGATAAAGCCTCCACTCCTGGATGACACAGGCCTTTTAAGGAAAAAAAAAAAAAGCTGTAACAGGGGAACCACAGGAAGGCTTGAATTTTAAAGTGTGTCAGCTTAGATGCACAAAGTGGATTTGAAGAGTCTTGAAGGAGGGATAAATCACTGTACAGCAAGGGAGAAGGGAAGTGGGGTGTGTAAAGGCCCCAGTGCAGAAATGTCGCATCTGCCTGAAGGAAACGAAGGTGCCCGAAGGACCTGGACCACAATGTGAGTGGGAAAAATAAAATGAGATTTGGATTTGACTTTCAATAATATGGGGAAACCCGTGGAGGTTTGTGCCTTCTCCTGACTGTCACATCAAAGGCACCACTCAGTCTGCTGAGTTGAAAATAGACCTAGACAGAGAAAGCAAGTGCTGCCTGGCAGGGAGGGACCACAGGAATGCAGTGGAGGGATGATGGGGGCCTGGCCCAGGGAGGTAGCATGGAGGTGATGGAGTAGGGTACCCGTTCTGTGCGCATTCTGCAGGTGGAGCCCACATGGGTGCCCCTGGGGGACAGTTCAGTGAGATACCTCAGCTGACATTGTCAGCACATCAGCCTGAATGCGGAGATCACGAAATAACAGCAGCTGTGATTATGAGTATCTCCAAGCCGGCTAGAACCAGTTCCCCTGCAGGGGCTGATCAGGAACAAAAAAGGAAAGGCAGAGCTATGAAGGCTCCCATGGGGTTTGCAGAGTTGGAAAAAGGCCTCTGAAGGGAACGAAGATGAGACGCCCCAGTCAGAGCCCTGGGAATCCAGAACAGGAAAGCCATCTTACTTAGCACCAGATAGAGACGTCAAGGCTGGGCCTTCCAGGTCCCTGTAACCACTGCTTTTTTATGTCTCTAGAAAGCAAAATCCATTAGGACAACATTTTGGGGGGTTTTTGTTGTTGATATTGTTGTTGGTTTGTTTGTTTGTTTGTTTGTTTTCCTAAACCCCCTGCATTTTGAAAATATTTACCAGCAGTATCATTGCAGGGCAGGTCTTCTTTTGAGGATTTATTTTTCTCAGTTGAATAGCAAGCCCTAGTTGTCAGAGATAAATTTGCTTCCTTAGAATTCACCTTCTCTCTTTGAGCCCCATTAAAGAGGCAGGGGGTCTTCCCCATGGGTGGGGTTGGGGGTGGGGGATAGAGGTAGTTTTTCTTAGGACATGTCAGCCCCACTGCTCCCCATCAAACTTCTGATTCTGCACCCCACCTCTCAAGTGTTGGAAGCACAGGTGTGCAGCACGCCCAGATATGCCCACGGTATTTTTGCAGGAAGAAGTATTTTTCTAGTGTGGTGCCCCTCCCCCATAACTGACAACAGCAACAAGAAAACAAATCAAGGGAGGAAACAGGATGGAAAAACAGTCCGAAAATTATCTACTACGGAGTATAGGCCTCATAAGTCAGAAAGACACTCACTAGACAAATCCTTCGGTCACTTCTCTGTATCACAGGCAGAAAAATGGTGCAAGGTCAAACCCCTGGAGTTTGGGCACGCGCTCTTATTACCTTTCAGGCTGTTTATTTTGTATGCATGTGTGTATGTGAGTGGGCACGCTCACGCCACAATGTACATGTGGAGGTCAGAGGTCAACCCACCACAGGGGTTCCAGGCATCAAATTCAGGTCACCAGGCTTATCCTCCAATACCTTTATCCTGGGAGCTCCATCCAGCCCTGAAACATTAGGGCTTAATCGGGAATAGGGGTTTTGCAGGTATGATAAGTCAGAGATCTTGGGATGAGTTCATTCATTAGTGTGGCTTCTTAATCCAAAGACACGTGTCCTTGTCAGAGACCAGAAGGACAAAAGACACAAAAGAGGAGGAGACATGAACACAGAGGTGAAGGTTAGAATCCTGCAGCCACAGTCAAGAAAGACAGTCATTGGAGTAAGGCGAGGAGGAGTTCCTGGAGCCTTTGGGAGATGCATGAATGAATCAGTGAATGAATCGATGCTCTTCTTTGCTTTATCTCTGTTTCCTTTTAAGTAATGGTAGTGTGTGCTTGGTGAGTTCCATCTTCTGCCATCCAAAATGGTAGCAGGGTACCTTCTATTGTTACAAGGTGCCCTGCTGGCATGATTTGTTTGCCGGCAGTCCAGGAAGGTTAATTCACCCCATGACCTATCCACAGGGAAATGTAACAACCTGCTGAGCCAGAGGCACCCTGAGGATAGAGCCGGCCGAGCTACTCAACATTTGCCCTCAGGGCTGTTTAGGTTAGACACCACTAAGGTCTTCCACTCCCAAAGCAGGGAGAGCCTGGATAAATGAGTCAACTTCTGTGAGCCTCAGCTTCTCCCCCCCCCCCCCCCCCCCCCTCCCGGCCCACCAACCCCCCCCCCCCCCCCCCCCCCCCGTGTGTAAGAACAAAGACAGACCTCCCAGACCTTCCCCGGGAGATAACGGGATGCTTCAGAGACCATCTACCATCCCTGGAATGCAAGGTTGCCTAAGATACTGTCCAGTCCCCTCCTGCCGGACCGTGGCAAGCTGCTGCATGTAGTTAGGGGTGTTTACGGGCATCTGAGAAGCTAAATGACCTGAGTGGGTTGAACTGTGGCCGTGTCTTTTTAGCACTTGGCTTTTCTCACTAAAGTAAAGGGCCGGGGGGTGGGGAGGTGAGGTAGTTGGCTCAGTGGATAAAGTGCTTTCCCCATAAGCAAGAGGACCTGAGTTCAACCCCAACACCAATGGGGTGGGGGGGGGGGAGCTGGGCATTGGCAGCTGCAATCCCAGCACTGGGAAGGCAGAGACAGAATGATCCCAGCATGCAGAAGGCAGAGAGAGGCAGGTGGATCAAGAGCAGCCTGGTCTACATAGTGAGACCCTGTGTTCCATTGTTATCACATACTGTTACATGCCTATCTACCAAGCAATCCCCTGTGTTTCCCCATACTCACTCGTGCGCACACATGCAAACACACACACGCACGTATACACCTCACACAGATAATAATAGATAAAGCAGGGCTGGGCTGTCTCTCTCCTCGGGTGCCTTCAGAAACAGCCCACTGCTCTGAGAATCTGTCTCTCGTGGTTCCTCAAGAAGCCAAGGGGGACAGGAATCCTTCAAGGTCAGTCTCAGTCTCCTGAGCCTCACACTGGCCCTGCGTGACCACCTAGGAGCACTGACCTTCAACCCGGCAGTAAGGGCCCCGTGGCTGTTCCTTCCTACTGTGTGTCTTTGCTCAGAACATTGCCTTGATGACCCTCCTACTTACCCCTGAGAAGGGGCATACTCCTTCCACTCAGTTAAAAGGACACCCCCCCCACCCCTGAAATGAACCCAGGTCACATTTCAAACCGCCTCTCCAAACTGCTCCATACCAGGAGCCAGTAAAAGGGGGGCATTTAACACTGTATTTATTTTGACTGGTAAAACAGGCTACGGCTGTAAAGGAAACAGCTCTTAGAAAAGGAGGCCGCCTGGCCGACTCGGGGCTCACTCTTTCTACCCACACACACTCCGTTTAAAGCATTCCAGAAACCCTGCCAACTTTCCTGGCACAGCTCTCACTTCTTTACATGCGTGCTGCATTCCATCTGGTTAATGTGCACTCGACGCCGTTCTTGGATTTTGGCGAGAACTACCAAGGTGGCATGGTGCGCTCAGCCTTGTTCTATGCAGGGCACCAGGCAGAGGAAGCTTTGGAGAGATGGGGAGGGGGGTTCTACCTCCCTTAGGCGCAGGGGCGCCTGGAGTCCCAAAGGCGGGAGGGCAGTTGCTTACCCGGCTCTCTCCAGATGTGGCCAAAGCGCTTTCTTTGTTTTTCTATTTTGGTGGTGTTGGGGATCAAAGCCAGGGCTTTGCACATAACCAAGTGAGCCCTGCCCCCCATCCCTCCAGCTTCAGCAAAGTCACGTGTGAGCCATCCTTGCACTTCATGCTACCCAGAGAGTTTGGGGAGTTAGAGCTCTGCCGCTTCTGGTGCACAGCCAGGAAAATACAAGGAAGTGAGCTAGGATAACCTTAGAAAGACACATTGCTGTTTATGAATGTAGGTTTGGCCCAGAAACGTCCCAAGGCCTCCCGAATGCCAGTGCCTAGGTCTGATGGTTTCCGGTGCCTAGAGAAAAGACTGACTCCGTCTTCACGTCGTTCTCCAGAGCCACTGAGGACATGCTATGATTTGGATCCAACCTGATGTATGTGGAAGACAGGGAAGCCAGGTTTCAGACAACTGTCAGAACATCTGGTGAATTTCAGCTTTAGAAATTAAAAATAAAATAAAATAAAAAATGCCAGGAGAGGGAGAGATGACGGACCCCTCCGGCAGCAGTTGTCAGGTCCTGGGTAGCCAATTGTATGGACTGACTCAAATGTTCTCTTTTCCCTCCTCCAGGGGAACAGAACCCATGAGACTGGTGCTGTGAGGAATTCAGAGGAGAAAACTGGGTCTTGGCACCATGAGCTAAAACATGGAGGTCTATGCCCGGACAACGAGTCAGCCGAATGTCTCTCAGGTCCAGAACGAAGTGCGAATGGGATGTTCCTGTTCTGAAGTAGAGCTACTCACCTGGATCCGAGGCGAGTGACATGGCACTGGGAGGTTAAAAAAAAAAAAAAAAAAAGAAAGAAAGAAAGATCCTGGTTCCTAACGAGAAACAGCCGTGTGTGGAATAAAATTAGTGTGAGTTGTGTAAGCCCAGCTGGGCAGTTGCAAGAACAGGGAGGAGGCAGGAGCTGAGGGAACAGGCCCTGGAGCCCATCCTGACCCTCTGGGTTGGAATTTTTGAGTCTCTTCTTTGCCTTGAGTCAGAATAGGAAACCGAACCCTGACCGCGCGCTTCTTTTTATAGAATTGAACTTTCTTGCCAGCTTCCTCCGGAGCGCGCGAGATGGCCCCTCCTGGTCTCTAAACAATACGCCAATCATCAGATGTGAGTGAGGAGGGGGAGGTGGGGGGGGACAGTGCTCTGAGAGAACCAGACATTACCCAGGCCCAGGGCCCAAGACAAACACTGAGCCCCGAGTTTGGCTTCCGTACCAGACCTGGTAAATACAACATGTTTTTACAGGTTGGGAAATTGTCTGGCTCGTCTCTACATTTTCTCTCTTTCTCTCGCTTCTTCTAACTTGGATCTCAGCATTCTGCCTCGATGTTGGCCAAGTTCACGTTTGCCAGTTGCCGAGTGGATAATAGATGGTTTGTGATATTCGTAATCTGTTGGGGAGACGGAGACTCAGGCAGCTAGGCAGTCATTGCCTGTATGATAAAAATGACTTCTGAGTCCCTGCTTGGCTCTCCCCCCAACCCCCCGGGCAGGCCAGCCGCATGCTGAAGGACAATGAGAACAAAGTGACTCAATGCCCAGTTATCGGCAGCTTGAGCCACTCTGACTAGGCAGCCCAAAGGACCCCTGGGTAATCAGTTTAGGGTCAATTCTTGCTTGTAAGGAAGACTGGACTCTGTTAAAACAGAAGTGGCTGGTTAGGAAGAAAGGAAAGGAAAGGGAAGGAAAGGAAAGGAAAGGAAAGGAAAGGAAAGGAAAGGAAAGGAAA
>NW_026590062.1:7508660-7528316 GCF_907164565.1 Psammomys obesus | reverse complement strand
AAAGGAAAGGAAAGGAAAGGAAAGGAAAGGAAAGGAAAGGAAAGGAAGAAAGAGGGAGGGAGGGAGGGAGGGAGGGAAGGAAGGAAGGAAGAAAAAGAAAGAAAGAAGAAAGAAAGAAAGAAAGAAAGAAAGAAAGAAAGAAAGAAAGAAAGAAAGAAAAGATTCTCATTAAAAATGGATTTTTATTGTCAGTGTTTTGAGGCCGGGAACAGTGAAGTTGGAGCAGGTCTGTTGCCAGAGCCTAACAGCTTTTCCAACTTTAGGTTTACAGTTCCACTCTGGCTCCTTGTAATCGAGTCTCTGTAATTCCAAAACGCTGCCAGGACGTGTCATAAACTACAAAATTTGTACAAAAATATATTGACACGAATGGCTTTGTGTGGCCTGAAGTTAAAGGGGGTAGCATTGGGGTTACGGACTGTCCCCACTAGCATGTCTCCTGAGGGCTACCTCGGACAGTTATCATTCCTGGGATTATGACCCTGTCACACCAGTTTGCTGACCTGCTTGGATCCTGGCGTTAAATTGCCTTGTCTGGTGGCCTCCCTACCCTCTTACCTCAGATGGGGCTAAAGGCTGGACTCCAGCAGGAATGATTCCAGCTGGCACTAGAGCCCCATGGCAGGGAGGGGGTGAGGGGGCTTCTGGTCCTTCTCACCTCCAGTTACTTCTCACTCATGGTGCAAAACCTCTTCTATGGATTTTCCATTTAAGTAGGTTCCCTCATGTCTCAGAACCTGAGTGTGTGTGTGTGTGTGTGTGTGTGTGTGTGTGTGTGTGTAAGAGAGAGAATTGGCAAGTGTATAACCTATGTGTGTCTCTCTGTGTATGTATCTCCGTATGTTTCTCTGTGTATATTTGTGCATGTGTCTCTGTGTGTATGTGTGTGTGTGAGTGTGTATGTGTGTGTGTTTGTATGTGTACACTTCGCTTATCATTCCTCAGGTGCCTTATTTTTTGAGAGCAAGTCTCTCACTGGCCTTAAACTCACCAGAAGGACAGACTGTCCAGCCATTGAGTCCCAGGAATCTACCTGATTTCCCTTCCTAAATAGTGTGACTACAAGGGCACCCACCATGAGTGCTGAGTATTGAAGTCTGGTTCTTACACTTGCCTGGGGGAGCCGTTTACCTCTGGGGCTGTCACCCCCAGTCTGCCTCTGAACCTTTTGTTTATGCTATCCCCTCTGGAGGAACCTTCTGGCTACTCTTCATTCCTCACCAAGAGCTCAGTTTTCAGGCTGATTTTTCATGGAAGCCTTCCCTTAGCCCTGGGGATGGATTCCATGTTAGCATTTATCGAAAGTGTCACTTAAAACTTCTGTTTTGGGGAGGCAAAATGGCTAAGACCTTTCTCAATTAGAGCAGTAGAGAAGGAGAAAGCCTGGCAGGGGAAAAAAAAATAAGTTGAGCCACTATTTTCTCAGCTTTTCCTGAGGACAATGCAGCCTCCCAAAGAGCTTCAGCAGGGTTCTCCTCACAAGCCCCAGATACCCTGGTGCAAGGCTGTTGAGCTCTCAGACCTTTGGGCCGGCCAGTTCACCTGGGGTAGGTGGTGTTAGCAGTGTCTCAGGGCAGGTGGTGTTAGCATTATCTCTGTGATTAGAGCAGCCTTGTCTCTCAGATGCGACAAAAAGTCTCCATGCCCTGTCCAAATCCCCCCCCCCCCCCCCGGGTGCAAGCTCATACCCTGTTGAGATTTCCTGCCCTGGAGCAGTACAATATCTTCTCTGGCCATACAGGTTGAGAAGAACTTAGGAAGCTATGAGCGTTTCTAGCCAAGGCTGGGGATGTAGTGAGTAGAGCATTTGCCTAGCATGCAGGAAATTCTGGGTTCTATACCCCACACTGAAAAAAAAAATGGCGGGGTTGGGGGAGAACGGCACAATCTTAGCGCTTGTGAGATGGAGACAAGAGGATTAGGAGTTCAAGGCCAGGCTTGGCTACATAGTGAGTTCAGGGCTAGCCTAGCCTGCAATGAGACCTGTTTTGTTTTGTTTTTAAAGGCACACTGCTGCTGACTCCAGTCCTCTTGCCGGCTTAGTACCGACAGCCTTGTATATATGGCAGAGCCTCAGAATGGTTGTTGATTGAATAAATAACTAAGAGAGTGAGTGAGTGAGTGAGTGAGTGAGTGAGTGAGTGAGTGAATGAATAAATAAAACTTATGCTTGGCTGGTGGGTAGGTATAATTCTGCCAGTCTCCCCACACAGCAACCATCTCCCTCTCTCTTACTCTGCCCCACTCCCCCACAAAACCCAGCACCACTCAGTGCCGGTTGTTACTAACGGCATCATTTTTCTAAATGTAGCATTTTCTAGAGCAAATATCCCTTTTGTGGGGAAAGATGACACTCGAATTCTTTTCCTTAAATGCCTCCAATGACTAAAACATCTCACAATATCCAGAGGACTACATTTGCTTAAAAAAAGAAAAGGAAAAGAAAAACCTGCCACTTTTAGTGTAGAGAGTACTTGGAGATTGTATACCCCTACATATTTTACAGCAAAAAATCATAAAATAGCAAAATTAAAATTTTAGATTTAAAATAAAAATACTTGGTCTAAGGTAGAAGCTTTGCAGATAAAGTACCAGGTCCTAAATCAGAAAAATAACAACAACAACAAAAATCCATTAACCAAGTACACTGGGAATCAAAGAGAAAACCAACCAATCAAACAAACAACCAAAACAAAACAAAAACAGTTGTTCTGGGACTTGTTTTGCTGGGAAGAGTGAGGCCCAGGTTCCTCAGTGACTCTCATGGAGATCTGGTTGGCGCTATGTCAGCCCTGGGAGGTGGAACTTCTTAAAACTTTCTTATATTGTTTGGTTTTTGAGATTGGCTCTCCTGTGGCAAAGGATGACCTTGAACTCTGGATTCTCCCACCTTCTGCCTCCAAAGTATTGGGATTTCAGGCATTCTTCATCCTCCCCAGTGCAATGTGGGACTTTTAAGAAATGTTCAGACCAGAGGGCTCCACTGTAGTGAGGAGATCCATGACCTTCCTTTTGGAAGTAGTCTGGTTGCCACTGGATGAACCTCTCTGTCCTATGGGCTTATTTCCTTGTCCTGTGATGCCCCTGACAGGCTGTGGCTCCATGTGAGGCCCTTAGAGACCCTGTGCTCTTGCTGCTAGGCCTCCCAGCCTCCAGGACAGTAAGAAGGCCAGCTCAGTTCTTCATTTTTGTTCAGGCTCAAGCATTCTGCTTTAAAACACAGGGAAAACTGGTTTTAACCTTCCAGCCTACATTGGAAGATGTCTTAGCTGTCTTCAAGAGGAAAATCACAAATAAATGAGAACAGCCTTGGTCTGCAGAGATGCGCTTTCTACCAGCCAAGGAGCTTCCTGCACAAGCGTGAAGACTGAGTTTGGGTTCCTAGCACTGTGTAAAAAGCTGGGTGGGGCAGTCACTCCGGAAAGCCCAACGGAAAAGAGGAACCCCGGATCTTCCTGGTCAGTCAGTCAGCCAAAGGAATGAGCTCCAGGCTCAGGGAGAGATAATGTCTGGAAACAGAAGGCAGAAACCCAGCATGGTGGCATATTGCTCTAATCCCAGTGCTCAGAAGCAGAGGCAGAGGCAGGCAGATCTCTGTGAGTTTGAGGCCAGCCTGGTCTACAGAGTGAGTTCCAGCCTAACCAGGGCAGCATAGTAAAAACCTGCTTCAGAAACAAACAAACAAAAACTTCTGTTTCTACAAATCATGTGGGTCGGTAGGGGGCCGGAGATTAACCATTCCCCGCCTGCTCAAGTTTAGTGGCAGTCACCCTTACTAGTTGAGCCATCTTGCCCATCCTTGGTTCTGTTTTAAGGGCTGGGGTTGTAGCTCAGTGAGACACGCTTACCTGGAATGTGCAAAGCCCTGGGTTCAAACTTCATCTCACACGTGCATACACAGACACACACTCAAAAACAGACACACACACAGGCATGCACACCCCTGCTCTTTTAAGTGTACCCTTAGCCTATGAGAAGTGGAAAGTCATTTTTATATGACCGCTTTGCCATCAGTTGGTAGTGGCCATATGCAACATTTGTTTGTCTTTTGAGACAGGGTCCCTCCTAGAAGTCCTGTTGTCCTTGAACCTGTATGGTTAAGGATGACCTTGAACTACGGATCTTCCTGCCTGTATCTCCCAAGTGCTGACACTACAGGTGGACATGAGGGGTTTTTAATGAAGGTTATGAAGCTGTGCCTGGGCTCTAATAAACACAGAGAAGGAACATTCACTGGTAATGTCTGCTTTGTGCAGAGGCCTGAGGAGACAGGTTAAACTGAGCAGTGGATTGGTCATGCCTGGATCTTAGGACAGACTCTTCATCTAGCAAAAGGACAACATGGTGGAAGTTGTCCTCTACCCTATCTGGACATAACGGCTCTTTGCATTCATTCAGATGTAGCAAGTCAGTGTTCCAGGTCTAGAAGGTTCCTAAGATGCTTGGGAAGGTGGCACAGTTGGTTTCCGGCTCAACGAGGGACCCAGTCTCAAAGCATCAAGGCAGGCAGCAATAGAGGAGGATATTCAGTGTTCTGCTCTGGCCTCTGTGTGCACATTCATGGGTGTTTGCACCTGCTCACATGTAAGACACCATACATGTACACATAGGCTCATACACAGCCACATACACACAAACCCTCACACACATATACATGCGCAAGCACTCGGGTGCACACACACACATTCCTGAGACAGACATAGAACAGAAACACACCCTTCTTTCTCTCTGTGTGTAACTCCCTCTCTAGGTTAGTATGGCCAGAACATGTTATGTCCCCTCTACTGCTGACCTTCCATTTAAGTCTGTTGCTATGACACAGATATTGCCAAAATAACACTTCCACACCCCTGGCTAACCCCCTCTACACACAAACACACAAACACACACACACACATACACACACACACACATCAAAAGGTCTTTTCATAAGACTCCAGTCCAAATACTCATCATTGTTCAATCTGCTAGCAGGCCACAATATTTAAATGGATAGAAAATCTAAAGCTAGCATAAATAAATAAAATAAACAAACAAAAAATTGAGGCCTTTAAGATATAACTGAGTAAGTAACAAAGACCAGGAAAGCATCAATGATCAGCCACGCACAAAAGGAACATCTTAAACGAAAACATCCACAAAGCCTCTTACCATACGCCATTAGTCTGTACATCAGAAGTAATGGGCATAATAACTAAAGAGACAGCTCACATTTGAATGGAGTCCAAATAACCTCAGAGTTACTTGAATTCGAATCTTTCAGTTGGGACAGGAATGATGGGAGAGCAGCATGATACATTAGGGCCTGGAATGAGGCAGAAATGCCTCTTTCATTGAGAAGCAATGTCCTAGCCTTTGGGGTCCTTGAGCATTTCCTAGGTTGTAAGTGCCAACAGCCTTAAACCTAGGCTGCAGAGCTTGCTCATTACAGGACAATGGAGCTTGTGCATGAGGGAGCTCCTTTACTTAGAATCATGTATCTGGGGCTGGAGAGACGGCTCAGCGGTAAATAGCATAGGCTGTTCTTCCAGAGGACCTGGGTTAAATTCCTGGCACACATATGGTGGCTCACAACCCTTTGCAGGCCCAGTCCCAGGAAATCCTATGCCTTCTCTGGCCTCCGAGGGTACCAGGCACACATATGGTACACAGACATACACGCAGGTAAAACACCCATGCACATAAAATAAAATCACAAAAATATTGTAAAATTAAATCAAATCACAAGGCCACAGGGAAAGGTTTTGTACCTATAACTGAAAAGTCATTACTTTTATCATTTGTTAATTTATTCATTCATCAACAGGTTCTCAAGTGTCTCAGGCAGGACTTGAACTCAATATGCATCTGAAGATAACTTTGAATTTCTCCTTTTTTTTTTTTTTTTGGATATATGTGTCTAGGCATTCCTGTCACAGTACATGTGTGGAGGTCAGAGGAACACCTTGGAGAGTCGGTTCTTCCTTCCTTTATGTGGGTTGTGGGGTTTGAACTCATTTGTCAGACTTGGCACTGTCTCAGCAGCTCTGCCTTTTAAAAATTAATTGAATTCATCATCATCATCACCATCATTATGTGCATTTATCATGAATGTGCCCACATGCGTACCTCCTCCCAACTTTAGGGGAATCCCAGGTCATCAGACTTTTAGGAAAAGCACCTGTACCCACTAAGCCATGTTCCTAGCCCTGATTTTGTTTTTATTGAATGTTTTTTGTGGGGTTTTTTGGTTTGGTTTGGTTTTTTTTAGACAGCGTTTCTCTGTGTAGCCCTGGATGTCTCTTTATAGACCAGGCTGGACTTGAACTCAGAGAGGTTAAAGACATGCACCACCATTGTCTGGCCCACTGGCCCTGATTTTGAACTACAAGATTACTTGAGCTAACCCTCTTGTCTACAACTCTCAGATGCCAGGATTACATGTGAGCCTGGCCAGGGAGCAAGCCCAGGGCTTTGTACACACTAGGCAAAGGCTCTTCCAACTGAGCTACATTCCCAGCCTCAAAAAGTCATCCATTTAAAGCCTGGTTAGTGGGCTTGGATGCTAATGAGTGAAGGACTGGATCTGAATTTGGGGCTGACTCTTTGGAACATCATTCCCCACCCTCTCCCCTGGAAGATGCATCATTGATGAAAGGCATGAAAGAGAAAGTGGCAATTTAGGAAGACAGGAAGCAGGTAGCTCCCCTCTGTCGCCATTAAAAGCAAAGCAGACACGGTGGGCTTTATTCCAAAAGATTTCACTTCAAAATTACAGACATTTATGAGCAGACCTCTACCTGACAGACCTCAGGCTGACGCTCTCACACACAGTGTGTCCCTAAACCTGGTGACAAGAGGATGCAATCTGACAGC
Organism: Psammomys obesus; assembly: GCF_907164565.1. Lineage (NCBI taxonomy): Eukaryota > Metazoa > Chordata > Mammalia > Rodentia > Muridae > Psammomys > Psammomys obesus. The sequence continues at coordinate 7,521,461 of NW_026590062.1, read as the reverse complement.
ATCATTTGTCCCCGTGGATTTCACAGTGACCTTAGCATGAGCCTTCCCAACTCGCTTGATTGGCAGGCACCTCAGGCCGGGCGATGCTTTGTGGATGGCTCTTGCGCTGTGCTTGTCTGTGCTCAGCGGTGTGTTTGTCAGATGTTTGTCACTGTGACAAAATTTCCAAGAGAAAGTAGAAACAGTTAAAACCTTTTAACCACTGTTTCAGACCTTTATGGAGGCCGCTGGCTCAGTGGCTTTGGGTCTGAAGTAAGAGGCAAGACAGAATGGCTGGAGGCTGGAGGCTGAGTGACTAAGACCAGGAAGAGTTGGGGACAAGACAGACCTTCAAAAGGCCCACCCCGGTGACCTACTTCTCCTGTTAGATCCCGCCTGCCATAGTGCGCATGACCACCTCCCTCATTGGCCCGTTCTCTCATAAGCCATCACGTCTCAGGGAGGGAGTACATGTGCCAGCTGGGGACAAAGCCTTTAACATAGGAGACTTACAGGTGACATTTCACATCAAGAAGACAGCAAACAATAATCCGGCTTCTGTTCCCTGGGCGGTGCCAACAGCACCCTAACCCTCCTTATCAGATCCAGAAGTCTCGAGTTGCCAAATGCCTTCTGTGGGGCCAAATTCTCCCTACGGTAGAGCCACATGTAGAGACAGTGTTAGAACACACAGGGAGCTGCAGATTCTTTCCCGTGGTCTGATTCCTCAGTATCTGAACTCCAGGGCTCTCTGAATAATACCGTATATGTCCTACTGGATAGGCAGGTGACGCTCCAGCATGATTTAGCCCTACCCGATTTTTTTTTTTTTTTTGAAAGTCTTGTCTGCCTTCTCCCTTCAATTTAACAGCTCTAGCCGCCCCTCGGAGCTGCGATGGTCACAATCATCACAGTTGGCGCCCTGCCCAGGCTCTTCCGTGAGGCCATTGGTGATGGCCACCAGTACTGAACATTTATCCAGGCATCAAGGCACCCGTGGGAGCCTCCCCATGATTGTGACTGAGAAGTTATGACTGTACCATTTTTTAAGGGACACTCTGAGCCTCAGAAACATGAAGCCACTTGCCCTATCTTACACAACTAGGAAACGTGTCCACGGCTGCCAAGCTCAATTGCCTTTCAATAGAAAATATGAACAACCCGCACACAGTAACTAGTAGCTATTATTTACTAGTGGGAAACAAGCATAATTTAATAATGAGCCTTTATTCTAAACTATTTTCTGGGACCGAAAAAAAGACCAACTGTGTTGGCTAATCCATCCCATCTAGCAAAGATATGAAACTATGGGGTGTATATACACACTCTAAAATGTATTTCTCTCCCAAACTATAAAACAGAAGCTGCCAAAATGTGCATTAGTGAACTGTCAAAACATTATTTGGGGGCTGGAGAGACGGTTCAATGGATAAGAACGTTGGCTGCTCTTTCAGAGGACCCAGGTTCAATTCCCAGCACCCGCATGGCAGCTCACAACCCTCTGTAGATCCAGTTCCAGGAGGATCTGACACCTTCTTCTGGCCTCTGAGGGCACCAGTCACATACATGGTGCACAGATATAATGCAGGAACAATACCTATACACAGAAAATAATAAAAATTTAAAAATAACCAAGACAACGATGACATTGTTCTATGATGTTCATCAACTGATTTCTTTAAGCCTCAGAGTATGCCTATCAGGCAGGTCTGTCTTGATCATCCCCACTTCCCAGATGGGGAAACTGAGGTACAGAGAGACTGAAGGTTGGCTATAAAGGAGAAGAATTTAGACAGCCTAGATTTAAATACAGGTAGTGTGAGGCCACTACACTCAGCAACACTCCTATCTCTACAACCTGACAGTGACCCAGGGTCTCCCATCCTCCCGGCTCTTAGACCTTGTTCTGTGGCGCCCTGAAATTCAGTGAAGAGTTGTGTGAACTTGGATAAGTCTCTTAGATGGTTGCAGTTTTGTTTTGTCACTGTCGTTTTGAGGCAGGGTCTCTGGTGGCCCAGGCTGGCCTGGAACTTGCCATACATGCAGTAGAGGATGACCTTTAACCTCTGCTTAAGTCCTCCAGCCCTCACTACCCAAGTGCTGAGACGACAAGCATGTCTCAGCACACCTGGACGATGGCGTCAGAAATCCAGCGCAGGGTTTCTTGCCTGCTAGACAAGCTCTCTACCAAGTGAACCCTGTCTCCAGATTATTTAAAAACAAATAAACAAGCCAGCCAGGTACTAGGGGAGAGTGTTTAGTTTGCTAAACACAAGAAACAGGCTGATGACTCAGCTTCTTCCCTGATCTGCATCCAGTATCATACATGAAGCAGTGCCCAGCCCCTCTCTGTCTCTAAAGTCACACCTCTTTGACAAAGTTTTGTTTTTACTATTGTGTTCTGTTGGCACAAAAAGCCTACAGCTACAAAGTGAGAGAGCACAGGGAAAATTCTCTGAGCCGGCCACGGGCTGGAGGCTGCATTTTATTTATCCTAACCAAAAAGCGCTTCTGGAGGCGCAGCTGGGAGGTCTGCCCCCTCACAGTGAGTGACCATCGTCAAGCAGGCTGACAACCACTCTGCCTGGGTTCTGTTAATGAGCTAATTACAAGAGGGCTCTTATGGGGTCCCCAGAGCCCTTCTTGAATGGGCTCTACTGAAGAAATGCTGAGTGAATTCTTAGCACCCGAACTTCCACAGACATACTGATGCCCTAACACGCATCGGGATGAACAATTCTGCCACGCTAACCCCTTCTCCTTTGGAGGTCACAGAAAACCAACTCTTACAGAGGACCTGGATTTGGTTCCAGTCACCCATATCAACCGGCTCCCAACTGCCTGTAACTCCAGCCCCAGGGGACCCAATGCCCTCCTCTGGCTTCCAAGAGAACCTGCACACATGTGCAGATACACATGTACGTATGTAAAAAATAAAATGTATCATTTTTAAAGGGGGGGAGGGGCTGAAGAGATGGCTTTGTGGTTAAAAGTACTAGCTGTTCTTGCAGAGGACCTGGGTTCTGCTCCGAGAACCTACGTGGCAGCTCACAACTCTTTGCAGCCTGGGCATCTGCAAATGATACACAGGATTCACAAAGCACACACATACACATCAATTAAAAATTAATTGCAAAAAATATTTTTAAAAAATTTTAAGGGTGTTAGCAGGGATTCTTGACTTCTTTAGCTTCTCTTCCTTCCTTCTCTCCCTTCTCAAGCAGTTTAAATGGTGTCACAGAGGTGTTTTCAGCCATCTTGTTTTCCGGTCTGTCTTTTGGAGCCAGCCTATCTACTTCTCAATAGTTCTGACACCGGCCTCAGGACCAAGCTTTGTGGGTTCAGGTGTCCTGTGTCCACCTCAAGCCAGTTCTGGTGACAAAGTTGGAGCAGTCATCTTATTAGTCTGTGGTGGTCCACTCCTGTCCCCTTAGACATGGACAGACTCACTTGGTTCTAAGTAGAAGGCAGAGGTTTCCAAAGAAATGCCTAGACCCTAACACCAGTTGAAGTGGGTAGATGAGAGTGGGCAGGCTGACCTGATCTGTAGTCCTGATTCTGTCTCTCAAAGCAGTTTCCAGAAAACAAAGGGCTACTAACAGGTGTTGGAGTTGGAGTTCACAAGCTCTTCTGCTCTTTGCTCAGATAGCTGAGGCTCCAACTGTGGCCTGTGTCAGTTTAGAAATCATTTTCTGCAAGTAGTACTCACCCACATGTCCTGAAGTTTTATGGTTTCTTCTATTTTTTTTTTTTTTTAACTTCTGGAACTAGTCCTTAAGAAAAAGAGGAACCAAAAATGCCACAGGATGATTTGAAACAGACAGACAGCAAATTAGCACTCTGGTGGCCATCTGTGTCTCTGTCCTATGACACTTCTCATGTTGACTAACGCTCCAGGGGCTGCTCTCGAAACCCATCCGCCTTTTCTGAATTTTATGATAATGAGTTTGTTCCTAGTAATGAAAGCAATACCTGCGTGCCAGACTCAGGAAACCACCCCCTCCCTGGGTCTCCTGCCACCCTAGTTCAGAGCAGGAAAGACTCAACGCAAGCCCCATGGGTGTCACAGGGGAAACCTACTCCTGGGAACCTCCCCCTTCCACCACCACCACCCCCATCACTCCACCCCAGCCTCAGTGGAATATTCTCTCTGTCCACCCTATCACTAAGGATTTCCAAAGGCAGGGCTGGGGTCTGGCTCAGTGGTCTGTGAGCAACAAAGGGGTCTGTGAGGATGAAGTTCCCTCCCCAGACACATGCAAATGCTCCTTATAATCCTGGCACTCAGGAGGCGGACGCAGGATCCCCGAGGAACAAGCTAGCTAGGGAGACTGGGCTCGGGCAGAGCTCAAAGGTAGAAGCGTACAGGCTAGGCTTCTCCATACGAGGTGGGGAAGAATCTTCCTGATGTCAATATTAGGCCCCCATAAGCATGCACACACTCACGCAAGCGCACACACACAGAGAAAGAGTACATGAACACACATGGACACATCAGCACACATAGTAACGCACAGGAAGTATTTTGGGTCAGCAAAATGGTTCATCTGGTAAAAGACGCTTACTGAGCAAACCCTATGCCCTGTGTCCCATCCCTGGATCCTGAGGAGGGAGGCGGGAACTGGCTCCTAAAAGTTGCCCCCTGACTTCCATATTCAGGCTGGGGCATACATGTGCCCCCCCACACTACTGGAAAAAAAAACAAAGAAACAAACAAACAAAAATAAATAAAACTCTTTTTTAAAAATGATTTCCAAATTTAACTTAATAAAAATGTATCATCACGTTCCACAGTCTACCTTATAACACATCACTTTTCCCCCTGTCCTGTAATAAGTTTTTGTGTAATTTTTTTTTTATCTGAAATGCTTATTGTTCAAGTGACAGAATGTTTTTGTGGGTGTTTGGGGTTTTTTTTTGGGGGGGGGTAATGGGGACCAGCATCGAGTCATACAGCTATGCCATTATGTACTTAGCTAAGCCCCAGTTGTTGGACTCTTAGGTTGCTTCTGATTTTTTTTTTTTTCATCCTGAATGAAGGGTCATTTTTCCACTTATCTTTGGTGACAGCCTTAATATGAACTGTTAGAATTCCTGGTTCAGAGGGATTGCCGAGGGTTTTTAATTAATGAACTAATCAATTAATTCTATATGTATCCATACACACGAGAGTGCTTCTGAGCTTGCCTCAGCACGTGGGGAGATCAGAGGATGACCTCAGTAATCGGAGTTCTCCTTTCACCATGTGGGTCCTGAGGATCAAACTCGGGGCTTGCGCTTGGCTGCAGGCGCCATTACCTAGTGAGCTGTCTCACCAGCCTGGGCTGTATGCCGTACTGTCAGACAGTTCTGAAAGGTGAGTTCCCAGTTCCTCGCTCTGCTGCAGCGTGTCTCACCTCAGAGATAGCTAGTCATCACTTAGGCTTGTCTCCTCACCCCAGAGATGGGGACTTTTTCAAACCGTAAGTCACTGAGAAGTCAGTTGGCTCCATGCAAATGCAGTGGTTACAAGAAAAAAAAAAAAAAAAAAAAAAAAAGGGTCCTTCAATCCAGATGTGGTGGCACACTCCTTTAATCCCAGCACTCAGCTGCAGAGGAGGGAGGGTTATGAATTCAGAGTCAGCCCAGGTTACATCCGGAGACCCAGACTCAAAAAGCCAAAAACACCGCCACCAAAATTTCTCAGCTATCATTTGTATCACCACCTGCATTCGGAGGGTTCTAAACTGGTTTTGCCCTACCTGTGAGACCAGCTGGGGCCTGGGCGCCATGCTGCGGAAGAGCCATCTTCATTACCTTGGGACAGGGAAGTCACATCACTGGTGGGAGTGATGTGCTGACTTCCCAGGGGCCATGACCTCAGGGACTGTAGCCGTGGCTCTAAGCAGCTCTGGCAACATGGAGCCCAACTTCCCTCTGTATGGAAAGCCCCCACTGATGGCCCTGCTTGGGCGAGCCTGGTCAGTTGTCTTTGTGAACCAAGTTGGGTTTCAATTGCACAAGGCGGATGGCCATCAGTTGTGTTTCAAACAAGAGAATCAGAGTAGATTTAGAGATTCAAAACAGAGGGAAGCAAGCCGAGGATTTGAGCCCAACGCACGGAGGGGAACCACCAGGAACACCCTGGAAAGGGAGTGTCCAGACCCTGGAAAGGGAGTGTCCAGACTTTTGAAATTGGGATGTGACCTGGCTGTTCATCACACTCACACAGCAAGTTATTGGCAGAATGCAATAAAACCGTCATAGTGCTTCATGGCTATCTTGGCTACGTGCAAGCACTGGGAGTGGGCACACCTGCCAGCAGAGGCCACCATGCAGTAGTGGCTCTGCCTCAGCTGTAGGCCCGGCCTGAAATAGTTGCTCAAGGAATGTTTGTTGTTGGGTGAATGACTATATATAGGGACTGTGGGAGCCCCTTCCTTCCTAATCTCTCTACTATACCCTCTCTGGAAGCAGCACACTCCCCTCCCCCATTTAGAATGTAATTCTAAATGGACAAATTGTTTTCCTTTTTTGTTTGTTTGTTTGTTTTAAAAGATTTTTTTTTTCTTGCCCTGTAGACCAGGCTTACCCTGAACTCAGAGATCCCCCTGCCTCTGCCTCCCCAGCGCTGGGATCAAAGGTGTGTGCCACCCTGCCCAGCATCATTCTGCTTTTTGTTAAAACTGCTTAGCACATCATTTGTCCTTTGACAATTTTATACATATATACACAGTATCTTGATAGTTTAATGTTTATGACGTGTGTGCAATGTATTATGGTGTTTTTATTCCTGCTACCTTTCCTTGTCTCCTCCATATCTGCTGAACCCATGCTTCCCAGCTAGCCCACACACACACATACACACATTGTCTTTTTTTGGTGTGACCCACTGAGTTTAATTAGGGCTGTTTGCAAGAACGTGTATGTGGAGGAGAATAGTATTATTCATCACAGTGTGGGCACCTTGCCACGGCAATACCACTGAGGAAACTGGCTCCTGGTCCCCAGCAACCATTAACTGCCAACTGCCCTGCCAGAAGGGGTGGATTTCCTGGTCCTTCTCCTCATCTGAGATGGAACATTGATGGGCAACAGGTCGTAGGCAGGTACCCACTGTGTGTTTGTGACTATAATGGCCAAGCCTTATCCAGGAGAGAGTGATTCGCAGCCCTCCTCACCATCCTTTGGCCCTTACATTCATTCCACCCTGTTTTCTGCAAAATGTTCCCTGGGACTTGGAGTAGGTGACCTCAATGTCCTGCTTAGGCCTGACTACACAACAGTCACTTATTCTTAGCACGTTGGCAACCAAGATAATTCCAAGTGTCATTCTAAAATGTCATTCTGGTAGGAGGCAGGAAGATTCTGAAGACATGGGTCAGGTTGGGCCAACTAGAGGGCTCATCATTTTCCTAATGCTAGTGTTCACATCCTTCTGCATTTTCACAAGCAAATCCTCTAAGGGCCATCACTAATGCCACCTCTACCGTTCATGCCCCCACCATCGCAGTTTTGTTATCTTCTGAGGGTTTCATGCAGCCCAGGCTGGCCTTAAATGCAATATGCAGCCAAGGATGACTTTGAATCCCTGATCCCCCTCCCTCCACCATCCGAATGTTTGAATTTTCAGGCTCCATGCCTGGTTTTATGCTGTGCTTGCTAGGCAAGTACCCTACCAATTGAACCATGCCCCCAGCCTCTTATTTTGTTTTCTTTGAAGCCCTAGACAGGCCCACCATTGCCCTTCTTTGACCCCTCCTCCGTGGGGCTCTCTTACCAGATCATCTTTTACACCGTGGACTTCGACCCTCAAGTGGGAACACACAGGCCTGGTGGTGAGCACCTGTGGAGTTATCCCAGGGTTCCTGTCGTGAGTCACCGAAGCTGAGGTTATCTCAGTTATGCGTTTTCTCTGGCTCCCTTTTCTTCTTAAATACAATCCCAGAAGTTCCCAGGGAACCCTTCCTCTGTCTTAGTGACTGCTTCAGCCCCCGCTACTGGTTCTAAAGTCCCAACTAATTACTGGTCTTCATAACAGATACTCATTTGCGAAAGGGAGACTGGAGGAAGATCAGGGAAGCTCTGAGGCTTGCTGGCTAGCCAGTCTAGCCTCCACCTTGACGATAGATAGATAGATAGATAGATAGATAGATAGATAGATAGATAGATAGATAGATAAGTAAATGGAGAGTAAGAGAGGAAAACATACAGTGTCTGGCACTTCACGCAGATATACATGGGCTTTCCCACCTGGACACACTTGTGTCACACATACACACACAGAAATGTGGTAGGTGTATTCAGGCATGTCCAGATTGACAGCGGGTGGCAGAGTGAAATGTTGGTGAGCCTGGAAAAACATGGCTCCAGCTCTGCCATTTGGTAGCTTAATGACCCTGGGTAAGTTTAGGTAACCTCAGTGTCTGCCTTTAGAGTGTAGTCATGTAGTAAAGCTGGGACAGGGTGACTAGGACCTGCTGAGGACAGTTCAGAGGGGCTCAGGAAGGGGATGGGGGGCTCAGGAGGAAGCTCAGGAATGGGCTGCCTCAGAGGAAATGAGCCATGAATGGCAGCTATTTTGTTTGTGTGCATAGAGAGAAAGTCTTTCCTTTCTCCATAGGATCACTAAGCTAGTAAAACGTGATGTGGAGCTTCTGGAAACTTCCACGGAAGGCCCTGCCTACCAATAAGGCAGAGCAGAGGTGGGTGGGGAGGGACTCCTGCCGCTTGTTTTGTTTTGGCATGCAACTAAAAGAAGGAAGAGAGGAAAATAAGAAGTAGAAGAGAAAGAAAGCAAGAAAGAAGGAAAGAAAAGAAAAAAATGCTTCAGATACAGGTATAGGAGCATATATTTATAATCCCAGAACTTTGGGGGTAGAGGAAGGAGGGCAGAGTTTGAAGCTAACTGGAGGTGTAGGAAGGCCTTAAAAAACCCAAACCCAATCTATTACAAACTTATTATCATGGGTTGCACCGGGAACATAGTTAGCATATGCAGATCCAATTCTCTGTGCTTGCCTTGATAATGAGGACATAATATCCTCAGGGAGTCAAGGATTGTGAAGAACCCTTAATGGCCATTCCTAATGCGGCTAGGTTTGCCCCTCAGGGGCTTCTGTAGCTCTTACCATGAGCCTCTTTCATTCTTGGCAGGGAGGTTTCCCATCTTTACCCTTTCATCAAGATGCCCTTTCTCTACCCCACCCCCATTTCTCTCCCATGGCAGATTTCTTGATTGAGAGAGGTGCCTGTCAACAGAAAGCCACCTTGAATTACTCGAAGCGTTTAATGGAATGCACTTCGTTCAGACTTTTCAATTGTACTGTACTGAACACTTACTCACGTCTACCAGAGTGGCATTGTTTATTCACCCTGTGAGAAATTCCAGCTCCATTTTTGGAATGCACACCCCACTGCCTGTCTAAGGGAGCCCAAACTAAATGCAGCCCTCCATGTTTTCTCTACAGCCTGTGGGTCCCCACGGGGCAGTCATTGGTAGTTGCCTTGCAGACACCCTTCCGAAAACCACAACCAGGTCTCCAAAGGCCGTGGCTCTTCCTCTGCTTCTTTTGACCAGTTACATATGTCTCCGTGGATTTCAAGCCTTCCTGTGGCTAAGTTCCTCTTTCTAAGAACCCACTGAGCAAATGACTACAATTTATTAGTCAGAACTAAAATAGTCTGTTACCAGGGTTTGCCAAGATCTCTATGCAGTGTTCTTGGTAGCCTGGTTCCTGTGTGTAATTCACCAATATGGTAGAATGCCTCTGTGCCAGACAGGAGGCAGTAACTGGGGCTTGTAAATGAGATAGAGGCTCTTTGGCCTCACCTATGCAAGCTGTAAAAATCTGATGGGGCCAGCAAAATGGCTCAGCTGGTAAAGATGTTTGCAGCCAAGCTCAAGGACCTGAGTTTGATTCCTAAGACTTACATGGTATAAGGAGAGAACGAATTCCTTTAACTGTTCTCAGACTTCCATGTAGGCTCCTTACTGTGCGTGAGCCCATACATACAGGCACATGCACGTATAAAACAAACAAACAAATATGATTTAAAACAACAACAAAAAACAAAACAAAACAAAAAAGCATTTGAAAGCCACTGTTCTTGGATCTGAAAATTCAAAATGCCCAACTTTGGGGTGCTTTTTATTTCAATATCCCTGACATAGTCAGTTACAGTCAGTGTTCATCCTGAGTCTGCACCTTCAGACTGCCATGAGTTATCCATGATGCACTTTGGAAAACCAGCAGCCATCAACAACATTTGAATTGGTGTTTTGACCTCCAGATACCTAGATCTCCTTTCATCTAGCAAATATAGCCAGCTCAAATAGACCCAGGCTCAAATATATCCAGCACATGTTAGCTCAGAATGGACAATAGCAATCCTAGCTGCATGGAGCTTCCTGTCCAGCATCAAAACAGACAGCAGGGCTACAGAGATGATTCGGGAGTAAAGTACCCAAACCAGGGACTGCTCAGCGCTCCCCATTAAAGCTCCCAGAGCTCACATAAAACCCGGACCTGTGGCACCAATATCTATTAATTCTAGTGCACCTATGGGGGAAAAAGGCAGAGATGGGGGAATTCCCAGACTCTTCAGGGCCAGCTAGCCTGGCTTATGAAGTGGTGAAACAATACAGAGACCTTGTCTCAAACAAGGTGGGAGGCAAGAACTGACACGCAAGATTGTTCTTTGATCTTAACACAACCACCCACATTTACATGCACACACACACACACATATGGGCACACACACAAAAACATGATACGAATAAACAGTAAAGCACTCATGAATTTGAGGTACTTACAAAAAAAATAGGAACCACGTGTGGTGATGGTGGTACATGCAGGGGGGATAGGTAGGTAGATAGATAGATAGATAGATAGATAGATAGATAGATAGATAGATAGATAGATAGATAGATATTGCATAGATAATGCATAGATACTGAGATACAAATACATAGATAATAAATACATAGATGCCTACATAGAATGAACAAGTTGCTGAGTTTGAGAATAGCAATGGAGGCCCTGCTCTAGTTCATTGTTGGGGAAGGGGCATCAGCTGGGATTCTGAGGTTTAAACTACAGAAAGCATAGAGACAACTGGAAGGAATAGGAGAGCTGGACAAGGAAGGGTGGGTGGGAACCAAGGAGCCTGGGGAGCAAAGAGGAGTGTAGTCTCTAATGTCTCATGCATGGAATACATCAAATCTGCTCATTTCCTGTCCCTGGCTCACTCTAGGCAAAGATCCATTTCTCTGGGATGCAGAGCAGGGTAGCTTGACGGCTGATCCAAGAGCACATGGGTGTCAGGAAAGTGGGGACCTATAACAGAATCCCCTCCATTGCACAAATAGTATGAATTTTCACCTCACCCCATGACTTTCTTTCTTAAATTGCTTTTGTCAGCCATTTTTGGAACAGCCATGAGAAAAGTCACTAATACGGTCACTAAAGGTTCTCTGCGGAAGGAAGGGTTTCACAGGGAACCTTTCTGCTGCTGAGACCACCTAGTCTGAGGTGAACTTCCAACCCTGTCCTCTGTTCTAATTACTGCAAGTTACAGGGTTAATTCCTCAACCTACTTTCTGGGCCTTTCTGCTGCCATGGGGCCATGTTGGTCTCACCGGGTCTCTCTGTCACAGCTTAGGCAGTATAGCAGGATGGCAGAGCAGGGCAGCCCATGGCAGCTTTCTCTAGAACCAGAGGCATAGCTCACAGTCACCCTGGAGGAGGGGGCTCAGGAGCACTTCTTTCTAGCAGATTTCAAAGATGGAGATTCCCGACAGAGCATTCAGACATAGTATAGTCCCCTGCTTTGAGAACACTTAGGGACTGAACTTCCTATCTGCCAAGTCAGCATCAAGTTGCTACCACCGAGCTCCAGAGGCTGAGTGAGTCCTGAGTCCAGGGACACTGGTCAGTATTTGTCAGGGATGATTAACGATGTTGCTGACGGATTCAGTAAGTCAGTCTCTGAAAACTCTAAAAGAGACTCTCAAAAGAGGGAAAAGCAGGGCCTGGGCTCAGTGGTTCAGTGTGTGCTCTGCTCTTGCAGAAGACCCAGGGTCGGTTCCAACACCCACATCAGGAAGCTCACAACCACCTGTGGGCCCAACTCCCCCGGTCTGACACCCTCTTCTGGCCTCCAAGGACCCCTGAACTGATGCTCACTGATGTTCTCTCTCTCCCTCTCCCTCTTCCCACCTCTCTCTGGCTGTCTCTCTCTGTCTACCTCCCTCTCTCTCTGTCTTCCTCCCCTCTCTCTCTCCCTCCCTCTTTCTCACAATTAAAAAAAAAAAAAAGAGTGGAGGGTACAAAGAGCCTGGCAACTCCCTGGGCCAAGTTCAACCAGAAGCCAGTTTGAATTTTGCTGTTTTCTTTTGTTTTGTTTTGGTATAGCCGCACAGTTAAGAATGTTTTTCTTTTAAGCATTCTTAAAAGATTGTTAAAATAAATAAACCAAAAAGAACATGTGTACTGTGTTGACCCTCGAAGTGAGAGAAAACAGAGCGAAGGTTCTGAGACAATGTGGGGAAATATGTACAGGGTGTCGAGTTTTACAGACTAGAACTTTGAATGTCTGTTGAAAAAAAATTAAATTTGACGTGATGTCAACTATGGGAAGCCATGTCCTGTGCCCACAGGACTCCCAGGCAAAAGGAAATCATTTATTTGGGAGTTGTTTAAAGAGGTTTATTTTTTTAAGGGGTTCTTTCTTGGGCTGAGAGGTAGAATGGGGATAGAGTTCTTCCCTAGTTTGTGTGAGACCCTGGGGTCAATGCTTGGAGAGGACACACACACACACACACACACACACACACACACA
>NW_026590062.1:7491032-7508650 GCF_907164565.1 Psammomys obesus | reverse complement strand
ACACACACACACACACACACACACACACACACACACACACACACACACACTCCTTACCAAAAACAACCCAGATGCTCATGGGGAGGGAATTAATTATGTGAATGTATCCTTATGATGGACTCGGCAACCAGTAAAAGTGATGGTGCAACTTTGTTTCCGTTGAGGTGCAAAGATGCCCATCATGTATGCGCAGTTACCGGTCACTTACCGGTGACTGCAGGTGCAGGGATGGAGCTGTTCAAGCCAAGTGCTGCCACTGAGCCATCCCCTCACCTGCCATTTTGGTTGAGACCGGGGTTTCCCTATAGAGCTGAAGCAAGCCTTGAACTCGGAATCCTCCTGCCTCACGTTCCCAAGGGCAGGTATAGTAAGGGGTCTTACGGTGCCTGGTTTGAATCAAATGCTTGCACCAGAGCTTCACAGCCTGTACAGTGCATCTCATGAATGTTTAAGACTGAAACCTGAAAGCCAGGCACGGTGGTGCACGCCTGAGGTCCCAGCACTCAGGGAGGAGGAGGCGGGCAGGTTGCTGTGAGTTCAAGGCCAGAGGTCTACAAAGCAAGTCCAGGACAGCTAAGGTTACACAGAGAAACCCTGTCTTGAAAAACCAAAATAATAAATAAATAAATAAATAAATAAATAAATAAATAAATAAATAAATAAATAAATAAATAAATAAAAGAAAAACCCCAAAGACTAAAATTTGAATTTTATAATTTGTGTGTTTCATACTATTTGCGACAAAAAAAAAAAAAAAAAAAAAAAAAAAAAAAAGGACTCTTACTATGTGGCCCAGGCTGGCTTGGAACTCCCAGATCTCCGCCTGCCTCTGCCTCTGGGTGATGGGATTAAAGGTGTACACCACCACATCCAGCCATTGGGATTTTCCCCCATCCTATTTATAAGAATAAAACCCATCCCTTAGCACTGGCTATACAAAAGTTGGCAGCAGGCTGTTTCCTAGAGATGATTTTTATACTTACAAATGCTTAGGGAAAGCCAGGTCTGGTGGCACACACCTGTAATTCGAGCACTCAGGAGACTGAGGCAGAAGGATCATGAGTTCAAGGCCAGGCTGGCCTATACAGTGAGACCCTGTCTCAAGCAACAACAACAAAAAAGAATCAAATAACAATTTCAGAGGGGGGGGGGAACCTAAATGGTTGGAGGAGGAAGAACCAAAATAAGACTCTCTCATTTGACATGAGATTGGAGCTGAAGCCAGCCTGAGGAGGCTCAACCCAGGACCTGACGAGCAAGAGGAGAAGGGACCCACCGGTATCTTTGAAGCTGTTTCCTGGATGGAAGGCAGATGAAAACTGACCGCCTGGTCTGAGGCAAACCAAGCTGAGCTCCCAGCTTGGAAGCCAGCCTTTGGGCTGTCCATTTTGAGGAATGAATTGCTTAGCCGCATGGGCAGCTTGAGGTTGTTGGACCAGCTCCAGCCCACTTTGGTCCCCATCCTTCTTTGGTGACACTCCGATATCACTATTTGCCCACTTCTTGCTCATAGTTCTCAGCAGAGTTTTTAAGTACAGTCCGGGCAGCCGTCACCTAGCTTCTTATCAGCTTCATGACCAAGCACGGGGGCTGTAAAGCTGCAGATAAACTGCCTGGGGGGTGGGGAAGGGCCTGACCTTATCACACAGTTGCTGCAATAATTAACCACGAGGGGAAATGAGCACAGAGGCCGAGCAGCACATGCCTGCCTCTACTGTAGCTGGTGGGCTCAGTGAGTTCCATGACAGGTGCGCTAAATCCTGTGTCCCGCTTCTCTATTGCTCCCTCACTGCTGAGACCCTTTCCTCGCCTGCCCTCGGCCTCTCAGCTCCACCCGCCCTCCCCAGTTCCCTCGCTGCATCCATTACAGCAGATCCATAGCGGGTGAGATGCCGCACCAGCATCGGTGGATTCGACAAGATCCGGGCCATGAAGGACCTGCTCCACAAGGATGCTTCATCCATCCATCATACGAGTAGCTGGGATTTTGTTGTTTGGGGGGATTGGAAGAGCAGGAAGGAGTGATTTTTGAGTTTTGAGGCAAGGGATCAGGTAACCCAGGTTAAACTTGGCCTCACTTGATAGCCAAGGATGACCTTGAACTCCCGATCCTTCTGTCCAGACCTCCCAGGTGCTGGGATCACAGGCCTGCCTGCACCACCATCTTTGGCTTGTGCTTCTGTTTGTTTTTGCTTTTGAAGGAGTATCACTGTAGTATCACTGTGTAGCACAGGCTAGGCTGGAACTCACTAGGTAGCTCAGGCTGGCCTTGAGTTCAGAGCAGTCCTTCTGCCTCAGCCTCCTGAGCGCTGAGATCACAGGTGTAAGCCGCCATACCTGGCTCGATGAGGCAATAGCTATTATCTGTCCCTTATTGCCTGGTGTTCCCAGACTTCAGATTACACATCTATTACACAAATGAAGCAGGCATCTTGCCATACCAAATAGCTCACAATGAGCCCATTCATCTAGCCAGCCAACAGCAACGACTCCTAAACCCCGTTAAATAAGCGGCACTGTTGGGTAAGCTACGGGAACACTCAGGTTTTTAAACAGTAAAAACAGAGACTCAGAAAGCCATATCCTGAAGCCAGGCTTGGTATGAGGGCCTATCATCCAACTGCCCAAGAGACTTAGACAGTAAGAGCACGAGTTCAAGGCCAGTGTAGGAAAAACAAAACGAAACAAAAAACAACAACAAAAACATTATGGCCACCCTGGGCAACTTAGGAAGACCTTCTCTCAAAATGAGGTGGAAAAAAAAGGAATGGGAATTTAGCTTTCTTAGAATATTCCAGGGCCTACATTCAGTCCCTAGTGACAACAAACACGCACACCACTATATATGTATATATACCACATATAATGTGATTATATATATGTATATATACACAGATATACACAGATATAATATACATGTATATATAATATATACGTTATTTAGGCATATATACCAATACATATATTTATATGTACCAAGCTGATAAATATCTACTGAGCTGCATCAGTGTTGTAGGCAAAGGGATTAACATGGGACGGAAGCACTGGGGCTCTGTCCTCAGGGGGCTTCCACACAGAGAAGGAGCCTGGCTCACCACACAGGGTGCTGGATGTGTGAGAGAGAGAGAGAGAGAGAGAAAATCAATCATCATTAAAGGCAAAGTTCTGGAGGCTTCCAGAAGGAGAACACTGTGAATTCCCCAAAAGCTCTGGAGTGGCCCAGAGCCCAAGTAGAGAATCCAGGATCCACCTTCCCATTGCAGGGGAGACTCCACCGGCCCCCTCAACACTCCTGTACATCATTTCATTCCAACGAAACATGAAAGGCTCCTGGCCCTTCTCCTGGATCCGCAGTGGCAGCAAAGCAAAGTGGAAGCCTTCAGCCTTAGCTGCTGGGCAAAGTGGGCTCCAGATGCCATCTGGCCTCGGCATGCTGTAGCATTGGCTACATCAGAGAGTTGGATATAGGATGAGAAGAACTCCACAGTGACATTCTCCACCCTCCCAGAACCCAGTTCATGCTAGACATCACCTTGTTGCCCAAGCTTGCCAACTTTCTCCCTCTTGACTCTTCCGCACACATAGGCAAAAGAAGGTGGGGGGAGGCAGTTTTCTCCTATCCAAGGTCTGTAACACCTGTAACATGTTAACAACCATCTTTAGAAGGAACAGATATTTGCCTCTGAGCTCCTTTGACCATCTGGTAGACCTCGTTGTTGCTTTACCTGTTATCTAGTCCTTCATTCTTCCTTGAAGAGAAGAAATGTGTCAGCCTGGGGGTGGAAGAATGTTGGATCTAGATGGATCTATTATAAATATTCTGGTCATGTGATTCAGTTTTAGCCAATGATAACTAACCAGGAAGCTCCTGGTTTCCTGAGTAACGAGACCACAGTTTCATCATCGGGCTGGCGCTGTGGCAGCTACCCTGTGACAGTGAGTGAGCATCTGGAGGAGGGTCTCTGAGATGGAGATAGTGATGGAGCTGGGTAGAATTGATATAACTGGTTAGTCGGCCCAATACTAGAATTCTGTTTGGGGAAAAGATAGAACCTTATTTGTTTGATGTAATGATTTTAGTTACAGAGATCAAATATACTCCTGGCTGGTTGAACGCAAGCCGATCACACACGTAGGCATCAGTTTAGAGCCAATAATAGCACTGAAGGGATATCTGGAAGCTTGACTGGGTTTACCCAACAGCCTCAGCACCTTCAAACCCAACTCCCAAGTTAAACCTGGCTGGAACATGGGAGAACTGACCCCAGACATGGTGGCTGTCCTGAGTGGGTTTCTATTGCTGTGATAGACATCATGACCAAAGAAACTGGGGGAGGAAAAGATTTATTTCAGCTTACGAATCTCAGGTCCTAGTCTGTCACTGAGGGAAGTCAAGACAGGAGGCAGAAACTGATGCCATGGCCATGGAGGAGTGGTGCTTATTGGCTTGCTCAATGTGCTTTCCTATCCGGCCTAGGACTGCTTGACTCAGGAGATGACACTACCCACAGTGGGCTATGCTCTCTGACATCAATCACCGATCAAGAAAATGCCCCACAGGCTTACCTCCAGGCCATTCTTAGGGAGGCATTTTCTCATCTGATGACTCCAGCTTATGTCAAGTTGGCACAAACCTAAACAACACAGTGGCAGATGAGTTTGAAAGATGCTGAAGTGTCTCCGTGCAACCTGGTAGAGATGAGGAGGTCCCAAACTCTCAAAATGATAGTTCAGACCTGGGGTTAACTCCCTACTGTCTGCTAGGCCCTCCTGCTTGCTCAGTAGCTTCCTTGATGATGTCTCGAGATATTTTATGTTCCCACTCCTCTCCCCATGTCTC
Source organism: Psammomys obesus (assembly GCF_907164565.1). Classification (NCBI taxonomy): domain Eukaryota; kingdom Metazoa; phylum Chordata; class Mammalia; order Rodentia; family Muridae; genus Psammomys; species Psammomys obesus. The sequence continues at coordinate 7,503,810 of NW_026590062.1, read as the reverse complement.
CTGGCTGCTGAGGAGAAGGTGGGAAACTGATGGGGCAGCCAACACTGTTCCCCACCCACCTTCTCTATCGCAGAACATTTGCTGAGTGAGCAAGTGAACGCACGAGTGAGCCTGTCCTACAATGCCAGCCTGAGCTCCAGGCTAATCCATAATTTTTCTGTTTGACTTGGGAAGACACCCCGTCATTTGAATTCTGCAAATTTACCTTCCTAATTCTGTTCTTTGACTAACACAGAAATTGCTTTGCACAGATGGAGGGAGGGGGATGGGCCGCTGCTGCTGGTGGTAGTGCTCTACAACTGCCAGGTGGATAATCCCTTCCTTGCCAATCCATAGCTGCCCAGATAGGGAAGGCGAGCTGCTGGGATTTGAAGCATGGGTGTATGCTGGGGGAGGGGCGAGGCCTAGCTCCTGCTTCTGCATTAGCTGACACATGCAAAAATGGGTTAGATGCAACCCAACCTCTCCACAGATCCCTGTCACCAAGAGTGGTTAAATGGTGCATTTAAAGACCCAGCTATGACTTACACTCCTGCGTTGATGGAACAAGAATCTTTGAATGAATGAATGATGATGGGGTGGGGGGCGCTGTTAAGACTGATGGGGTCTGGCCTGGCCATGTGTCTTTAAGTTCATCCCACTCCAGCCTCAAGGCCAGGATTTAACATAAATGGCAGGCAGACACCATGGCTTCCTTCACGGCCTTCATCCCCAGCACTCACTTTGACCCAGCATGCTTGACTTCCATCCGTAAGAGCAGCCACACGTCTTGTCTTGGCTGTGCCCCTTGTGTTGGACCTGCAGCAGGAGGAGGGTTGTCTATGCTGGCTGTGAACTCAGAGTTCCTTCTAGGACAAGGGTCCCACACAGTTTGTCAGCACACGCCACCATCACTGAGCTTCCTAACCTTGGCTACTCTGGTCCAATAGTTGACCCCGTCCTGGTCTGTCAGTTCACAGCATCCTGCAGTTGGCTTTGTCCCGTGCTGCCTGCCCTCCAGAAGTACAGACCATTCCTTGTAGATCTTCACAGGATTGGGTTCCAATGTACGTTTGTTTTTTGAGACAGGCTGTCATTTAGCCCAGGTTAGCCTCCAATTCACTATGTAGTTGGAAATAACCTTTGAATTCATGATCCTCCTGCCTGCATCCCCATGTGCTGGGCTCATGGGTCTATGACACCACTCCCATTTTATGCAGTACTGAAGAAGGAAACCAAGGCCTCATGTGTGCTAGACAAATACTTTGTCCACTGAGCTACCTGTGTCTCCAACCCCCGATGAGAAGAAAAAGACAGGACAGAATGACGCCAAATGGGCCCCTGTACACTGCTCCTAAGAGCCCTCCCTTGGAAGCAGATCTCTTTCTTCCTTCAGGAAGGGATGAAGCGTTGCTAGCCTTTTCCAGCCACAAGGCCACGGCAGCCACGTTAGCAGACCTCTGCAGGAGTAACCAGCAACCCCCAACAGCCTTGAGAGCACCCCAGATGGTGGCTTTATCAAGTCCCACCTATCACAGGAGCATAGTCTCTCCAAAGAGCATACAGGCTCCTGCCTGAAAGGGAGTGTGGAGAGATGGTCTGAGCTCTGTGGCTGCACATTCTGGCCCCAGATAACACAGAGAGGAGCTTGGCAAGGCCTCTCTGATTCTAAGAAAACCCCAGAAGGAAACTGTTGTCCCCATGAGATTAGGTAAGACTTGGAGACAATGAGACACTGAGAGCCAAGAAGGCCTGGAGAAGGCAAGGTCTCCATTAAAGAGACCAAAGCAAAAAATGAGCTTTAAAAAAAATAATTAGGTTTGGGGCTTGAGAGTTGGCTCAGTGGTTAAGAGCACTGGCTGTTCTTCCAGAGGTCCTGAGTTCAATTCCCAACAACCACATGTTGGCTTTCAACCATCTGTAATGGAATCTGATTCCCTCTTCTGCTGTGCATGAAAACAGTGTTCATACACATAAAATAAATAAATCTTAAAAAAAAAATAGGTTTTCCAGCTAGGCACAGTGGGGTACACCTTTAATCCCAGCACTTGGGAGGCAGAGGCAGGCAAACGGATCTCTGTGAGTTTGAGGCCAGCCTGGTCTACAAAGAGAGTTCCAGGGCTGTTAAACAGAGAAACCCAGTCTTGAAAAAAAAAAAAATTCAGGTTTGCCCACCCAGCATGGTGGCACATGCCTGTAATCTCAGTGGTTGGAAGCAGGAAGATTAAGAGTACAGGCCCCTGAGCTATATAGTGAGGCCCTGTCTTGAAAATAGTGAATACTTTTTATTAGAAGTGATAAAAAATTTATTTAAAGACTAGGTTTGTTTCTTTTCTTCCACATGCCTGTTCTTAGCTGATGCCCAATCAATGTGTCCCCAGGGAGAAAAGCTGCTCATTTGAGTGGCGTGAGGAATCCATCAGGGTGAGAGCCTCCAAGGATGGAATTTATTTGGAAAGAAATTACTTGATTACTCAGGAAAAGGTGTGACAGCAACGGAAGTCCTGTCAGGAAGCAAGGGAGGCACATCTGGTAATGGGACATAATTTCTTTATGCAAATGAGACTCAAGGTCCCCAGGAAGATGCTTTCCCACTTCCTGTGGGGAAGGGCTGCCCCACCATCCACACCCAGCGGGAAGGTGTTTATTCTCCTTTTCCTCTCAGAAGCAAGTGCACAGGGAATGGGGGGGGGGGGGTATGGCTGCAAGAAGGTCCCAGGTTACCTTCTCTACTGTCCCAGGCATAAGCTCATTTTCCTGTCAAAATTTCTCATCAGGCTGGGATTTGAAGTGGCCAAAAGGCCTATGTGAGAAGCAGATGTTGGGGTGTGGGGAGGATAGGAGGGCCATCGGACCCCAAATGTAGGGGAAGAAAGCTGGTGGGTGTGTATGCGACATACATGTGCACCAGGAGAAGTCGCACGTGACCCTGGGAAACCCCTCACGCTTCACAGAGGAGCTCCCGTGTCTGCCATGGTCTAACACCGTCCCTTAGGTTCCTCTGTAGGGCTCTGTCACAAGCGGGAGAGTTGACCTGGTGTCCTGGAGGAACTCGGTTACAGATTGATTTAGAGCTGCAGTTCTCAACCCATGGGTCTCGACCCCTTTAGCGGGTGTCAAATGACCCCTTAACAGGGTCACCTAAAACCATGGGAAAACACAGATATTTGCATTATTATTCATAACAGTAGCCAGATTATAGTTATGAAGCAGCGAGTGGTTGAGGGTCACCACAACATGAGGAAACTGTATTAAGGGGTCGCAGCATTAGGAAGCCAATAAATAAAATACCTCCCCCCATATATGCACACCCTTTGTCTGCAGGGCGCACACTCCAAGACCCCCAGCGGATGCCTGAAGCCGTACGCAGTACTGAGCCCTACAGGCCTATGTTTTTGTTACTCCTACAGACGTGTGAGAAAGTTAGATTTATAAATCAGGCACAGCAAAAGGTCAATAACACTAATGATGAACCAGAAAAGTTAGGGTCAGCGAGGTGTCTCAGCCCGTCGAGGTGCTTGCCACAGACCTGACGACCTGGGTTCAATCCCTGGGATCCACATGCTGGAAGAACGCCTGTAAGTTGACCTCTGACCTCCACACATGCACCAGGGCACATTCACGCCCACATACACACAGATGCACACACAATGAATAAATAAACTGTAACTTTTTTAAAAGTGAAAAGAGCCAGGGGCAGTGATGGCTCAGGCCTTTAATCCCAGCACTTGGGAAGCAGAGGCAGGTGAATCTCTGTGAGTTCAAGGCCACCCTGCTCTTGTTCCAGAAAAGCCAAAACTACATAAAGAAACCCTGTCTCAAAACAGAAAGAAAGAAACAAGCAATAAATAAACAAGTAATAAAAAATAGAACATTTATAGCATCTTGTAAAATGCTATGTTTAAATATAAATACACACTAAATTAATTGGGTAATTTTGAGACAAGGTCTCCGTATGTTGCCCAGGAATCTCATAACTCAATCTTCCTGCCTCTACCTGCTCAGTGCTGGAAGGACAGGTGTGCACCACTACATTTGACCGTGGATTCTCTCTCTCTCTCTCTCTTTTTTTTTTTTTTTTTTTTTGAGACAGGGTTTCTCTGTGTAGCCCTGGCTGTCCTGGAACTCACTACAGACCAGGCTGGTCTTGAATTCACAGAGATTCTCTTATCTCTGCCTCCTGAGTGCTGGGATGAAAGGTGAAGACCACCTCCACCCGTTTGTATTTTTTTTTTTTCAATTTCTGTAATTTCACAGAGACTGAAAGTAAGTAGACGGAGAGGGAGAACAACTTATGTCCACACAGCAGGATTAAGAGGTCAATAGGAGGGCTCTGGAGAGATGGCCCAGTGGTTGGAAGCGCTTGCTGCTCTTCCAGACCTTGGTTCAGCTGCCTGCACCCACACAGCGACTCACAGCTGTTCTCCAGCCCCATGGGATCTGACACCCCCTTCTGGAATCTGCATGCAGCGGGCACAGTGCACATATATCACAGAAAATAACTAAGTCTTTTTTTTGAGAGAGAGAGAGAAGTTTTTAAAAAATAATTGATGTCTATATTTTTATTTTATGTGCATTCGTGTTCTGCCTGCACGCATGTCTGTGTGAGGGCACCAGATCCCCTGGAGCTGGAGTTACATACAGTTGTGAGCTGCCATGTGGGTGCTGGGAATTGAACCTGGGTCCTCTGGAAGAACAGCCAGTGCTCTTAACTGCTAGGCCACCTCTCTAGCCTGACAAGGGACTCAGCAGAGCCAGGATTAGGTCTGGGAATCCCCCATGAGTCCTAGTTGGAGTACAAAAGTACAGGCCTGAGAAAGGAAGGCACAGCAGGTGGAGGGTAAGTCCGGGTTAGGGTCGGGTTAGGGTCTGTGCCCAGGAGCTAAAGGCACCCGTGTTGGGACTCAGTAGAATCTGTTGTCCCTCAAGAGCAGAACCAGTGCCCTCCTTGCTCTTCCATTCACACTTTCAGACAGGAGTCACATGGGGTCCTCATCCATACCCAGCTATCAACACTGTCCCTCTGTCGGGACATCCGCCTAGCCCAGCGTGGATAGATTAAACCCCTTACACACCGAGTGTGTGGAAGCCAGCAGCAGCTGCTTCCCAGGCTTTCCAGGAAGTAAAGCCTGCTTCCAGCTCTAGGTAAATCTGCACATCTCCACACCGGGGCTTTGTCCCTGGTAAAGAACTGGAGGATACATATTTAACGTTTAAAAAAATGACTTGTAAAACTGCAGATGGTGGGGCTTGACTGTTTTCACAGAATTCAAGACGCTGAGGTAAGAGGTTCGTGAATTTCAGGCTAGCCTGGGCTACAGTGAAACTCCACTCCACACCCCCACCCCTCATTCCCATCCCCATCCTCAAAACAAAAGCAAACAAGACCAAAAGGACTTAGAAAATAAAGGCAGAATTTTGCTCTCATTGTACACCTCAGCTCACTGGTTAGCCTGGAGCTCGCTATGTAAACCAGGCTGATCTTGAACTCAGAACTCACAAAGACCTGCTGCCTCTGTCTGCAGCGCCACCAGGCCTGGACAAACTCAGAAAAATGTCAACAATAGTCCTCTCTGGGCAGAAAGATTTGGGACACTCACTATAACTTGGCCCAGACCCGATTAAAGCTTGCAGGGTCTATTCCAGCTCAATTTTTAAAACTATTAGAAAACAATTAGTGTGTGCATAAACACACTAGGACAGGCACGTGTGAGCACTTTCGGTCAAAGGACGCCTTTCGGAATCAGAGATGGTGAGCCTAGACTCCAGCTCTCCGGCCACCAACCAGCTCTGACCCTTTCTGGGTCCCACCACAGTGAAGCACCCTCGGGGAACCCACGCCACGATGGCCATCCTTAAACCTAGGCTCGCCGGGAGGTCCGGGGTGGAGCAAGCCTTTAAATGGACACAAAACAAAACAAAGTAAAAAACAAAAACAAAAAAAAAAACCACCACCACCCCAGAAAGGGCGAGAAACGTGAGCCAATGAGAACACGATATGCAGATTAGGCAGTCGGAACCACCCACGCATTGGCTGATGGCTGGCCTGACGTCACAATGGCCCAGCCTGAAGCGCTGCAGGCAAGTTATTTGAAAAGCTTTTTGGTTTCCTGTCTTAGGAAGGGGAAATGTGCTCCCGTGTGCGGAGGGCGGACGAACGTGGGAGGGGTTTTGTTTGGTGGCTCTGCTGTCCCTGACAGTTAACCAAGGTTGGAAACAGAACCGACCGCAGGGGAAGCTGTGAATTCCACATGACCTACGGGGACTTCACAGCTTCTTCAGGTTAGGGGAAGCCCGGGCAGACGCAGCTTCTATGATTCAACCAGTGTGATGTTTTAAGTTTTTAGTTTTAAAAAAATTTTTTTAAGTCAGGGTCTCACTATGTAGCTTTGATTGTCCTGGAATTCACAGAGATCCCACGGCCTGAGCCTCCTGGGTACTGGGATTAAAAGTGCATCATTACATCCATCTCCATGTGATTTATAAAACAAACAAACAAACGCTTTGCTTCCTAAAACCACCAGGCCTCTCCCCAACAGCTCTTTGTGTGTGGGGGTCCCATGTCAACAGCACATTGACTCAGGGTTTCCCTCGCTCCTCACAGGGGAATCACCCTCCTTCCCAGCCTTGGTTTGGATGGAGGGCTTGCTGACTCCCGGATGATCTGCTGTGCTCTGGCTACCCAATGGCCCCATATGGACTGCACCGCCACACAATGGTCCAGCCACAAATCAGTGCTAGCATCCCACCAGAGCTGTCCTGAACTTTCTCACTAGGTGAGAAACAACTCACCTGGAGCTAATGTTGACTGTCTTTGTTCACACCAAGATAATGCTCAGGAATGAGACACCAAAGAAAAGCCAAAAGAGGGGGCTGGATTTCTGGGGACTTCCTAGTACCTGGATTCGCCTGGATCTGAATGTGCCATGCCCCGGCACATTTTAGTTAGCAGACTGAAGCAATCTCTGTTTTGATAGGAACCAGCTTAGCTGGGTTTCTGAGAAAACCATAAAGTGGTTTTCAATTGCGTGTCCGGCCTCAGGCGTGGATTCCAGGCTTCACCAGTCGTCTCTCCCAAACCCCCACCATCTAATCTCCACCCCCACCATGTGTGACATGTCACTGGCTCCCACTGCTTGATCTATGGTTGTGGGTAGCAAGTAGAACAGATGGTCACCCCGGAAGCATGTATAGCATCGGAACCGAACAGAGGTGATTGGGGTTAGATGAACATAGTTCATGTTCTCTGTCTGCACCTCAGCTGCCCCATCTGTAACATGGGAGAATGTCAGTCCCTGTCTTGGAACTTGGTGGAGGTTTTATGCAGTGTCTGGTGTCTAGTTATATGTTCAAGGAACAGTGGCCATCAACCTCTCCCTGACAGCTGGCCGTGGGAGAGACAGGGGTCTCTTCTAGGTTCCCTGGGCAGTGAAGGGAGAGTGGAGATGAAGGCCATCACTGGGGGAGGGGGTGGTCACAATGAGCAGCTCTGTCTCCCTGTCACTGCAGGCCACAAGCACCTGCCCAAAAGGCCAGCAGTGTGCACCTGCCACCCATCACTCCAGGAAGGGGCTCCCAGCCAGAGCAGGCGGCTTCTATTCTAGGCCAGGTTCTGGCTCCGCGTGGTGTCGGAAGCTCTACCAACCTGCTCTGCAACTGCAGCTGGGCTCTGTGCACCGCCAGACCCCCTCCCGCCCCCAGCTTCCTTCCTGGAGCAACTGTGGGTCCGACCTCGTTGTCCCCTAGATGTGCTAGAGTCACAGGGGTGCAGAGGAGGAAGTCTGAATGTGTAGGGCTCGTCATGCACCTCTCAATGGTGTGTGTAGCGCAGCAGAGGCTAATGTTTCAGCCTCCCCAAGCCAACCCCTGAGGGCAGTGCCAGAGCTGCCCATTTTACAGAGGACAAAACTCGGGGAGATGTGAGATCGAGACTTAGATCCCGGTAACATCCACAAAGCCTGTGTTCGGTCCCGTGCCACACCAGGGGTTAACATCAGAAAACGTATTAAACAAACATCACAGCTGCCTAGGTCCAAGCTTTCCTTTTGCATGTTTTTGCTGACCTGACAGCTTTCCAGGCTAGCTTCTTCCTCTCTTGCAAGGGTAAGCATCACCCTTCATGAAGGAGGCTCTCCCCTGGACCCCCGTCGCAGGTCACACCCTGTTTGCTTCCTTACAAACAAGAGTCCTTTAAAAAAAAACATTCCCCCCAAAGCTGACATTTACATGGAGAATCCTACCATACAGACCAAGGCAATAAGACAAAAAGAGACAAGCTGAGGATGACCTTGAACTTCTATCCTCCTGCCTCCACCTCCAGGGTGCTGGGATTTCAGTCTAGGGGAACCACACCTGGCTACATATCTTCAGAATGCCCCCACACCCCAGTATCCCTCTGCCCCACCCTGTAACTCAGAGAAGGACTCTCACTCTCATAGGACCAGCTGCTCCCAAAGGTTTTGGGGTCCCCTCAGCATGGCACGTTTCTGAAGGCTTCTGGAAGCTTTGAAGTAACTGCCACCAGGCGGGTCTTCAGTTCCAGGCAGGGTGCCTCGGTAGACCTGGTGCCCTCACCACTGAAAGCCTGAAAGCCAGTGAAAGCTATCAGATCCACCAGCTGTGAGGAAATGTCACAGCAGTGAGGCCTGGCCTTACGATGCCTTGGGGCTGAGGGAGCACGAAGGCACAGGGAGCACAAAGACTAAGGGAGAGCTGGGGATGAGAGAGCCTGGAGGCTGAAGGAGTACCAGGGGACTAAGGGAGCATGGAAGTCAAGAGAGCAGGAAGTTCATTAGCTTGGTTGAGGTCCTGGAATTCAGCACCCAGCCCTACTACAGCTCACCCCGTGCATTTCAGGGGACACAGTGGCTCAGTGGGGGTACAGGAAGGGAACGCCCCCAGCTTCGTCAGAGTAGCTGCAGAGTTAACATAATAATGAAGTTATTAGCTGCCCATCTCTCTTCTCTAGGGAGTACAAACAGCTTTATAAACTCCAGGCCGAGGGCAACTGGGCAGACAGTAAACAGTCTACCTTGGTGGGAAGGGAGTATGCGTGGAGTCGGTGGTGGGAGGGTATTAAGGGGACTTGGAGACCAGAAGGTCATTGTCCCTCCAGGCCTACAAGTTAACTTAGCCTTGAAGTAAATCCGCTGGCCAACCCCTTTGTCCAAGGTTAACTCCCAGCCCCACACCCTTTGTATAGCCACTCACTGGCTTGGACCTTCTCCAGTGCCTGCCTGCCTGCCCAGGAGCTAGCCGCTGACAAGGTTCTGAACGTGGGGGACACGCATCCCCTCTACGGGCCATGTGAGACTTGATGGAGTGTCCCCCAAAGCTCCACAGCATAATCAATGCTTTGCTGATATTGCATGGCCTCCTTTGTGGCAGGCAAGAGCTCTACATGGACTCACTCAGAGCCCTAATGGTAATGTGCAAAAGAACAAGATCAATGAAGAGATCTGTGATGATAGAGCAGGAGGGTACTTACCATTTGCTCATTCGTTCGTAAGTGTGTGTGTGTGTGTGTGTGTGTGTGTATGTGTGTTACTAAGAGTGAACACATGGGCATGGTATTCCTGTGAAGGCCAGACGCCTTGTTTGTCTGTCTGCATTTGTTTGGATACACAGTCTCTGGCAGATTCAGCTACATCTGTAGGGTCAGCAAGCCCCAGGGATCTGCCTATCGCCACCTCCCCATTGCTGGCATTGCTATGTGGCCTCCTCCACCAGGTTTTGTTGTTGATTTTTGAGACAGGGTCTCACTAAGTAAGGTGTCCTGGAACTCGCTCTGTAGACCAGGCTGATCTTGAACTCTCAGAGATCCTCCTGCCTTTGCCTCCCTAGTGCCAGGACCAAAGGCATGCGTGGCTATGGCTGACACACGTGGGTGTGAAATGACCTACACGCTTGTCATTTCAAGATGTCAGTGTGTTGTTTGTGCACATCTGTGTGCCCATGCAGGATACTGGGGGTCTTCCTCCATCAGCCTCTGCCTCGATACTCTGAGACAAACTCTCTCGGTGCTGTAGGAACTACTAACTGTTTCAATAAGGCCAACTCACTCTCGTTCTTGGCATGTGCCTCCCTCTGGGCTCTATCCTATAGGGAGGTCCCAGGCAGATGCAGTTTTTATACAGGGTTGGGGGGTTTGAACTCGGGTTCTCATGACTGCAGAGCAAACCCCGTTATCCATGGGGGCTATCTCCCCAGACCCAGCATCTACCCTGCCTACAGGTGAAAGTTGAACTTCAGGATTGGTTTGCTGTGTGGAATGGTGGGCGGGCCTCCAGCAGCCCGGACCAGCGTTTCTGTGCGATTCCTTTAATGTTCAGAACCCGCAAGCCAGAGGCTCTTAGTTCTATCTTACAAGCGATGAAAAGAAGTCCCAGCTACATGCTCAGCCTCACACAGCCAGGAAGCACCATCAGGAAGACCAGGTGTTCTGTCCTTGTGGTCATCTGTAGCACGAGTGGAGGTTAAGAGTGTCTCAGCATGTCAGTGGTCATCCCCACCCCTCTGGTGAGGCACCTTCCTCCAAATCTCCGACTCCCTCCCACAGAGCAGGTGCTACTGGCTTCCTACTTCTATATTGTTGAAGTGGGGGCAGAATTTGCCAAGCTGCTCTTCTTCCCCTTGCACGCTCCTCAGCGACACAGGTCTGACAAGTGTCACCCTTAAGGAGAGGTCAAAGCCATCCCAGTCCTCTTAAGCTACACTGAAGTCTTAAACAACTGTGGCCTAAGACAGGGCTCCCACAGGGGAAGGAAAATCCAACTGAGTTAGCAGTTTGCAGCCCGGGGAGCTTCCTGAATTATGCATGGGCATACCCCCACCCCCACTCTGAAGGTGGCTGCTGGAGCCTCAAGGAAAAGGCATATAATTTTGGTCCCTGGCATTCTTCACGGACACTTGCTGGAGACAGGGCTCCCTTCCCAGCGGAGCGGTGGTTGTTTCCAAATCCACTGGGGGATGCTGGGTGTTGGATGCCTCAAATAGTTTCCAGCTGCTTGCAGGAGGAATGCTCTTCTCCCCCTCCCGCTATAGCTAGAAAGATCTAGAAGGTGGTCCTCTGTCTCTAGGGGTGTGTTTGGTGGCAGGGGGGCAAAGGTGTTCCATGCATCGGCAGCTGTAAGACAGAGACCTGGGTGACATTGTTCCGCTTCCAGGCCGGGAAGAGGGAAAGTGTTGAAAAGCTCAGAAACTGGAGACCATGGCTTTGGCTCTCAGGGCCCAGCCCGGTGAACACAGACTTGCTCCCAGACTTCTCTTCTGGGCCCACAGCTCCAGGTCAAGTTAGCTCTGCTACTCTGCATCACCCGGTGGGGAGAAAGAGTGGCACCTCTGGATGGTTCAAGGAGAACCAGGGCCCTCTGACCATAGAACTCGTGGGTCCCACCCACAAGGACTCCTCCACACTAGTTTCTTTCCCTGGGGCGTGCTCAAGGACAGTGGATAGGAATGTCTGAAGGATGAGAGTGGCTACAGCCAGCCACTCTATCAGGGGTCATTGATAGTGTGGGTCATTTGTGACAGCCGTCAGGCAGAACAGCACTGTGTGGTGCTGAGAAAGTCACGGCGACTCTCAGATTCTTAATTTTCCTATCTACAGACAGGGCTGAGAGCCTCATTGAAAGAATCCTGGTGTGTGTGTGTGTGTGTGTGTGTGTGTGTGTGTGTGTGTGTGTGTGAAGATGAAGTGCTTTTTTTTTTTTCTTTTGGGACAAGTCTCATGGAGTTTAAGTTGGCCTGGAACTTTCTGAGTAGTGGAGGCTAGCCCTGAATTCCGGACACTTTTGCTTCATGTCTCAAGTGCTGGAATTATAGGTACAAGCCACCAAGCCTGGCCTGAAACGGCCTTCAAGTAATCAATGTATGTGTGTGCGGGTGCATGGCCTTTAAGTGCTCAAAAGAGGGCCAGTTCATAGCAGGGCCTGTAATCCTAGCACTTGGCAAACTGGGGCAGGAATAACAGCAGATTTAAGACTTACTTGGATGCCAGCCATGGTGGCACATGCCTTTAATCTCAGCACTTGGGAGACAGAGGCAGGTGGATCTCTGTGAGTTCAAGGCTAGCCTGGGCTACATAGTGACTACCAGGACAGCCAGGGCTATGTAGAGAGGTCCTGTCTTGAAAAACCAAATAGGAAAAACAAACAAAAAGAACACCTCTGGTGACAAAGGGAAACTTTGATTCAAAAATAATCATCTGGAAAGGAAGAAAGGAGGCTGAGGAAGAAATTAAATGGTGCTATTTGTATTTAAGCCTTAGAGGTGCGTGCGTGCGTGCGTGCGTGTGCGTGTGCGTGTGCATGTGTGTGTACTCATGAATGTTCTTGCCCAGGTACGTGAATTTCATTCCTGCACTTAAACCAAAGGTTGGGAGCAGGGACGAGACAAGAAAACCACAAAGGGCAAATGATTCATTATAAGCAAGACTAGAGCGCTGGGGAAGAAAAGGCTGACCCTGAGCGTAAAACGTTATCCTAAGTAATGATAACGATTAGAAGGGGTGGGTGAGAGTACAGTGTGGGCTGGAGAGGCCAGTGGCTGTGACCCACTGAGAATCGGGAGGCTGCAGCTCAAGCCCTGTTTATGTACCTCACAGAGAGCTCTTAGCACATCAGAAAGGTATTTAACCCCCACCCCAACAACTGAAAGAGCAAATCTGGATGTAGTGATTTCTTACCCTAGCCCTGCGGATGTCTGTCAGTTAAATAAAACAGATGCCACGGGCCAAGGGATATGGCTCAGTAACACACACACACACACACACACACACACACACACACACACACACACA
>NW_026590062.1:7456092-7491022 GCF_907164565.1 Psammomys obesus | reverse complement strand
CACACACACACACACACACACACACACACACACACACACACACACACGTGAGGGCCTGAGTTTGGTTCCCCAGCACCTGTGTAAAAGAAATGCCGTGTTTGTTTTACACGGGATCACTGGGAGATAAGGCCGTGAAAGGCCCTGACACCGGCTGGCCAACTTAAGTTCAGTGAGAGACCCTGTCTCAGAAATAGGGTGCAGAGCGGCTGAGGAACATGGCTGACATTGACTTTTGACCTACAGACACTCACACACACACACACTCACACCTACACACACTCTCACACACTCACACTTGTGCATGCATACAGGTAGGAATGCACATTCGAAAAGCAGCTGCTAAAAGCTGCCAGAAAGATCGACCTGTCATAGCTTGCAGATGTGTTGATGGCCCGCAGTCCCTCATATTCACAGGCTTCGGTGACATAGGGACATCAGCCGAAATCCGAGTCACACACAAGCCTCTTTTTTTATTTTATTTTTGCCTCTGCCTCTAGCAGATAAAATGTGGCTCGGAGGCAATTCCGGCTTCAGTTTGTTTATTCGACTAACTTTCTCCAGTTTCTGACTTAAAACTGTCCTACCAGGCAGCTGGATACTGTAAAAAGCCACATGGTAATTAGGGTTTTCGTTATTGGGGTGTGTTTCTTTTCTGGTTGTTTTCTGGTTGTTTTGACAAAATACCTGACTGAAGGAAGAGACTGTTGGGGGGGGGTCGCAGTTTTGGAGTAAGGTCTGTTATGGTGGGGGGTGGGGGACATCGCAGCCTTTAGCAGCTGTGATGCCACCCAGCTCAGTTAACCCAGCGTAGAAACTGTCGAGGACAGGCTCAGGAGTGTGTTTCCCAAGCAGTTCTAGACCATGTGGCCACCCTTGCCTGTCAGGGCCTGAGGGGTTCTTCTGGAATGTAGACCTCTCTATGCTGGAAGCTGGTAGACAGAGATGGCCAGTCACCCCACTTATGACTCTTCCCCCAAAGCCTCTCCATAAGTGTGTCAGCCAATCCCGATAGTTGACAGGGGTGAAAACTGGGCTGGTGCCTCATCCCTCAGGACTGTCGCCTGCCCCTGCTTGGCAAGGCTGACCCTGAAGCTGTCAGCTGCAAGAAGCCACACAGTGCAGGGAGATGTCTAGATGGTTCCCTGGTAGGCTACTGCAGGGTGAGAAAATGCCTCAGTGGTCCTGGTCTTTGGTGAGGACTGGGGATGGAAAAGCTGTGTGTGTGTGTGTGTGTGTCTTGAGGGGGTGTCTCTGCCCCTCCTCCAGGCAAATGGAGTCCGAGGAAGAGGGAGTCCTAGGAAGGATTCAAGATGCTGTAACTCCTGCCTCAGCTGCTTCCCTCCCTTCCCAGAACTGATGTATAAATACCCGTGCATGCGTGCGTGCGTGCTTGTGTGTGTGTGTGTACGTTTCTTGACATATTGACGAAGCCCCAGTTTGCCAACCTTCGGGGCATAATGTGGGAACTATTTTCCTCCTAATCTGCCATAATGACATGTTTTATTATGCTATTTTGGGCATTTCTAGTGCTTTTGGTGTTTCATGTTTTATGTATTTTAACTAATGCTTTAATTTTAGTACACTATGCCCTGAGGGGACTTTACAAAGCTCACTTTGGAAAATCGACGGGGAACTCTCAGAGATGGCAGGCGATGGCTCTATCTATACACAGCTCCGTGTAGAGAAAAGAAGGTCTCAGGGGAAGGCAGGCCAAAGGTGCTTGAGCCTTTTCTTCTCAGCACAGAGGCAGGTGTGTCCAGGCTGTGACCTTCAGGCACCATATGTCCTGGGATAGCTGTGACCATGACCTTCCACGTCTGTAGATAATATCATCCTGTCCCGATGTCAAAAAGGTTAGCCATCCCTGACAACCTGAATATGCCCAGGGTCTTAGCTGTGCCGTTGTTTGCATGAGTCCCTCGATTTACAGTTGGAGAGGCATTTCCACAGTGATAACAGGTGGCATCTGGAGCTGGGGTCTTTGTGGGGTCATTAAGGTTAGAGCAGGGAACAGGGGTGAACCCCATGGTCTCATGAATGACTTCCTAGGGAGAGGAGAAACTGCCTCAGCAGCACACACCTGTAATCCCCGCACTCTGGAGGCTGGGAGAAGGAGAGGTAATGGTGAGAGCCTGTCTCCAGGAGAAGGGAGGGAGGAGGCAGGGACTTCAGAAAGCTTTTTTCTTTTACGATTAGATTAGAAAATCAACCAACAGGCAGGAGGGAGAGAAAGGGAAGAGGGAGAGGGAGAAAAGGGGGAGGAGAGAGAGAGGTGGGGAAAAGCATGAGAAGAAAGGCAGAAGGAGGGGGAGGGAGAAGACTTCCTTCGAGTTAGGACATAGCCGAAGGCTGCCACCACAGGCTGGCACCACTCTCTTGGACTTCCCAGACTCCAGAGCCGCAAGTCAGGCAAATTCCCATGCTTCACAAATGCCCCAGCCTGTGGCATTGAGTTATAACATCGGAAAATAGACCAAGTCTAGTTTCACTTGCGGATAGCTGGTCTCTGTATCAAGATGGTAAGCTGGGCTGACCCTCAGGCTGTGTCTCAGTGTGCCACACAGCAACCTCTGTGTTTGGAGCCGGCTCTTCTTAGCTATTTAGTTTGAGGAGGTCACTTGAATACTCCTGAGTCTCCACGTTCTCATCTGGGAGTTGGGCTGGAGCAGCATGCATGGTACCGGGGCCTGGGATGCTAGGCTCTGTGCCAGGCACTCAGAGTGGCTGAGGGATGGCTCAGCAGCCACCAAGCAGCAGGAAGGGCAACCGGTCCCTTTCTCAGTGGCTCCCTGTTCTCCAACCCAAACTGAGAGCTGTCCTCAAGGGTGTCCTTGACTCCTGCCTGTCTCAGCACTCTTAATCACTCCCACTAGTATCTTGAGTGGCAGTCGTGTTTTTCTGCTTTATCCTCTCCTCCCCATGTCCTCTTTTTGGAAAACTCCTATTCATCCTGCCAAGCCCAGTTCACACAGGTGCTCCCTAGGAAGCTGTTTGCTAAGTAGTTTGGCTAGGATTTGATCCCTCCCCATCCCCCCCAAAAAATAATGTTTCATGTGGAAATTAGATCTGAATGTAACAATATTGGTAGATGCGGCCTTTAAGAAGTGGTCAGGGAGCTAGGGAGATGGCTCAGTAAGAGCATCAATCTCAGAACCCACATAACAAAACAGGGTGTGTGTGTGTGTGTGTGTGTGTGTGTGATTCCAGTACTAGGAGGCAGACACAGGTAGATCCTTGGGGCTCGATGGTCAGCCTAGCCTTATTGGTGAGCTCCAGCTTAATGAGAGATCCTGTCTCAAAATCCAAGGTCTGTAGATGGTTCCTGAGGAATGACACCCAAGGCTGACCACTGAGCTCCACATGCAAATATACACACGTGTACATGCACACATACTGACACATGCACTCACACACATTCACACACTCAGACACACTGACACACATAACACACACACACACTCTCTCACACACACCTCCCTCCTTAGAAAAGAAGCAACATTAGAAAGGGGCGATTGGGGCGTTTAGAGGGATTACTGCCTTTCACAAGACAGAGTTTGTCCCTGCAACCATGAGGTTGATAAGGTAGAACCGCTCCTGTCACGGGGACTTTTCCGTATGCACTTTCTGCCTTCTAGAGCAGAGAGCAGAGAGCCCTCAGCAGACACTGCCTTCTGGCCCGGGGCTCCCACCTCACAACTGTAAACGGCCCCGTGACAGCCATAGGAAACGGAAGGTGACACTGACTGGATCATGGGACTGAACCATGGGCAAGGAGCGGCCAGTTTTTTGGGCAGAAAAACCTTTGCCACCTGGCTGACAGTCTCCTGAAGATGTGTTTCAGACCCTGGAGGTGCCACAAACCACACTGGGTTTCCTTCTTACGGGGACAGCGGGGGTGGGAGCTGTCGTTTTTGTTTCCTAGATAAACAAAATAAATATTGTAAATAAAGTTTTATTGGAGCAATGCCTGTTTCTCGGACAGGGTTGAATGGTTGCCGGGGAGACCATGTGACTCATGAACATATTTACCCCTTGGCCCTGAGCAGAAAAAGTTCGCCAACCCCAGCAAACGGGGGACAAAGGAGCCTAAATTCAGAGCCGCTTAGCAACTTGCTCCAGCAAGTCTAGCACAGCCTGGGGGGCCAGCCTGGAGCCCCACACTTTAAGGGGGTGCTCTGTCAGCGCCCTAAATATCACCCTCGCTTTCTTCTTCCGCGAGGCTCCAGAGTGGCAGCTTCAAGGGGCACCTGAAGCAGAAAAGAGGCCAGGGAAGCCACTTCCTAAAGAGCACAGCCGCGGGCTCATTCTCTAAACACTCACGTGTAAACTAGTAGCCCACGAGGAGGGTCCCTTGCTTAACTGTTCTGCTGGGCCCCGTTTCAGGGAGGCCGTCCCAGACAGGGCTTGCACAAAGTCCGCTCCTCTCCGGGCCTCGGGACCACCCCCTCGATGCAGGAGACAAATCTGCCCCTGCCCCAGACCCGCACAAGTCGGTGTCGACGGGGCTCTCAGCCCTGCCCCGTCTTTGCAGCGTAAGACAGAATTAGCCCCTCTCCCGTTTTCCTCTTTAATAAAGCTGTGCTGTGTCCCGTCCGTCGTACCCCACCCCCCTCTCCCACCCCTGCATTCCTCCGCTCTGAGTCCTCTCCTTCCCGGGCTGTAGGAAATGTCTTAGATTCTCTCACTGGGGTGTAATGGTTAAATTGCTACCAGCTGATTAAATAGCGGCAGCTCAGGCTGTAATCCTTAGCATGCAGGAACCCGGGAAGGCAGGGCCCAGCGCCCCGCTTAGCCCCTCTGACCCCGCCTGGCACCGCCCAGCTTTCCTCCTTTCATTTGTTCCAGCTGTTAACGGAATCCTCCTCCGGGAAGCCAGGGGCCGAGGGAGGAGGATAGGGTGGAGGGGAGGAGGGACACGAGGAGGATGCCTGGGCTCAGCCATCCAGGCTTTGCTCCAGGAGGGTTGGCCAACAACCCTGCCCTACGAAAACCACACACACACACACACACACACACACACACACACCACCCTCACTCACCCCCATGTCTCTCCCTCACACACATAGTCACACCTACACACCCCACCCTCATCCCCACCTCTCTCACACACACACCTACAGACTCCACACTCACCCCAGCTCTCTCTCATGCATACACACATACACACTTGCAGCACACACACACAGCACACACACCTCTGCTCTCCCACACACTCTCTCACAGACACACATGTGTGCTCACACACAGCCATCACTTCCCTGAACCATACACAGCCACACAAGCCCTCTCACGGGTAGAGTCACACCCTGCACAGTAACTCATTATTGGAAACTCCTTTCTACTCTACAGACCGAGGACCGCCCGGAGAAAGGAGAGAGCGCGCCCTCCCCCAGTTCCCTGCTTCTGACCCCACCCTCCAAACAGGAAGGGATGGAAGAGCCACCCCCACACTGACTCCACTCAGGGTTAAGGACTTGAGGGCTGTCTCCTCGGGGCAGTAGGATTTGAGAAAGGGCCTTGCTTCGCAGCCAGGGCTGGTTTTGGACTTGCCAATTCTCCTGGCTCAGCCTCCAGAGTGCTCGGGTTATAAGCGTAAACCACCATGCCTGGATAGAGCTTGGCGCCTCTCTGTGGCTGATTCATGGACAGGGACAATGGCCTTGCAAGGTGACTGTAGGGATGAAGTGAACCAGACTCAGGGCACCCAGGCCACACTGGCCTGAGGTGTATATGAATGCCTATCCAAAGGGGCCACAGGAGGGGGTACATGCAATCCCCAATCATCCCACAGTGCAAAGCTGTGTGGTTCAGACTTTCTGCACTTTTAGACTAGATGGGGGCCTTTGTACGCTGCTACCCAGGTGAGCTGAGCCCGTACCAGCTCCAACCAGCAAGCAGCTCGCTCTCCTGTCCGGTGCCCTGTGCTAAGAGTGTACCCATAATAGCTGGGCAATCAGCATCCTTGGGAAAGTAGATTTTTGTGGAAAGTTCAGTGGTGAAAAGTGGAGCATCTGACCTTGATTCATGCCCCTTCCTCATGCACGCTCAGCACAAGGAGAAACTGACCAGCTGACTTCAGAGAGGAAGTGGCTGCCAGGCCAAGCACTGTGTTCTCAGAAATAGCCTTCCGGGTCCACAGGAGAGGAGGGTCCTCAGAATGGATCAAAGGGAAACCGGGAGCAGCTGGGGGCAGCCTGGGCTTTCTGTGGCTGGGGACGTCAGGCTTGTTTGGCAAAGAGGGTAAAAAATGAAACAGAGATCATACTGAAACTCAACCAGAGATGGGAATTTCATACTGAGAGAGAGAGAGAGAGAGAGAGAGAGAGAGAGAGAGAGAGAAAGAGAGTCAGCCCAGAACTGAGAGGCCAATTCCAGGAACCACTAAAGCCAGGAGAAGTAAGAAAGTATTCATTGCATTCATTTCTCCCCAAGGGCTGCAGGGGTCATTTGTCAAAGCAGCCATCAGAAGCTCATACACTCTGCAAAGCACTGATCCCATTTTACAAATAGGGAAATCAAAACATGGGAAGGAAGGAAAAAGTTTAAAATCACACCGTAAAGGCAAGATTCTAACCCCCATCTGTAGTGAGAACTTTGGTTTCTTTAAAAACCCAGTTATGTTATATGAATATGTTTTTTGTTTTAATCCCAGGAGTGGGATATGGGGTCGCTCCAGATTGTCCACAGCCACTAGCTATGATTTGTTTCATGCTCTAGGAAGAGTGTGATTTTTGCCTGCTGCAGAGGCCTTCTGAAATCCCTCCTCCCCAGTTTTACAGCCCACTACAGCCCACCTGGGGTCTGAGTGTGGCTTGAGCCCAACACCTTAATCTGCCACCAGCTCTGACTCTCACAGTCTGCACTCATGATGTCACCGCCATTTATTGAGTTGTCAACCTACTGTGTGCCAGGCAGCTGAACGTAACCTCCACATCCCCTCAGTCAGCCCTACCGAAAAACACAGATGATAGGCATATCCTTCCTGGATGAGCACCCGAAAGCATGAGCTGGAAGCCGCCTTGGGGAAGCAGGGTTTGAACCCATGCCTGTCTCAATCTGAGCAGCAGATGTTTGACATCTGTACATACTACACTGCCCTTTGGTCACCTGCAAATGTGCCCCTCCTTTTAACTTGGTCTCCATGTTCCCACAGGGTATCTGATTTGAGAGAACAAGGAAGCATAGTCAAATGGTAAAAAACAAAAAAAACAAACAAACAAACAAACAAAAACAGACTTAGAATGAAGTTCGTGATGTTTTGTTTTGTTTGGGGGCTGGAAGGTAGGGCCTTGAACATACTAGGAAAGTTCTGAGGTACTTAGGCCACTGAAATACACCTCTACCCTTTGTGAATTATATTTCAAGCTATTGATCCTAATGCCTGGGAGGCAGAGGCAGGTGGATCTCAGTGAGTTTGAGGCCAGCCTGATCTACAGAGCATGTTTCAGCACAGCCAGGGCTACATAGAAAACCCCGTCTCAAAAAAACCAATACATACATATGTGTCCATACATAAGGAAACCTGATGAGGGACCAGGTGAAAATTCTCATAGTGTAACTACTTCCCCATCACCTATCTCCAGCTGCTGATTCAGTCACCAAACAGAGACCTGGGGAGAGCTACCCAGAACCAGGCTGGAATTTCTCCTGCCAAGTCCAAGAGCCATGGGTAATCTCAGGAGCACTAATAGCCAGAAAATAGAGCCAATTATAGCAAGTAAGCCATTAAAGTATTGCTATCATTGAGTTTGTACACATACACACACACACACACACACACACACACACACACACACACACACGACTTGGGAGGAGAAATTCCAGCCTGGTTCTCCATAGCTCTCCTGAGTCTCTGTTTGGTGATTGCATCAGTAGCTGAAGATAGGTGATCAGGGAAGTGTTTACCCTATGGAAATCTACACGAGGTCCTCATCAGGTTTGCTTTGAAGGATCAGGCCTTAAACATTTAGCAGCTTAGTCTCCATATGGGATCCTTAGTAAGGGGATCAGGGACTGTCTCTGACATGGACTCCATTGCCTGCTTCTCGATTACTTACCCCAGGTGGACAACATTGCCAGGCCACAGAGGAAGAGGATACAGCCAGTCCTGATGAGACTTGATAGGCTGGGGTCAATTGGTAGGGGAAGAGGGTTCCTCCTTTCTGAGGACTAGGGGAGGAGGATAGGGGGTAGAGGAGGATAGGGGGTAAAGAAGGAGAGAGGGTGGGGCAGGGAGGAGATGAGGGAGAAGGCTAAAATCGAGATGTAAAGTTAATATATTTAGAAAACAGTAAATTTAAATTCAAAAAACATTTTAGCACAATGTGGACCACAGTTTTAGTAGTAAGTCTTAGACTCCACTGCCCACCCTCCTTTTGTTGTTGTTTGGTTGATTTTGTTTTGACTTTTGCAGAACCCAGGGTTTCATGGGTGACAGAGGAGCACCCTAACCACTGGGCTACATACCCCAACCCTTGGTGCCCTCCCTTCGATGACTCAGCATTGGAGACTCAGGAATGTTAAATGGTTTGCCTGGGGTCAATGACTTGGAACTGTGAGGGGTGGGGTCTGGATAGGATTCCAGTTCTTGTCATTTTCCTTGCAGGAATGGACGTTCCTGCCTGTTGAAGAAGAAACATAAAATAAAACAAAACAAAATAAAGTAAAGCAAAATAAAGTAAAGGCAGGATCAACTTTGCAAGCAGTATATGCTCCAGAGCTGCCCTGGGCCTGGTGATTAGAAGCAGGAAGTGATGGGGTCACCAAACAAGCGAAAGGTCTCTGTTTCAGAGTGCTGAAGGCGCAGCTGGGGAGGGAAGGGGAGTGAGACAGCAAGATGACAAGTTCAAGTTTAAAACCAACTGAGATCTCATTCTGAGCACTTGAGCATCCAAGAGCTGGCTAGCAGCCGGCCAATTAAAAGCAATTTCATCTCTAGCGCCTCTTTGAGAGTTATTTAAATAAGACTTAAAAATTAATCTCTCATTTATCCCCAGAATAAAACAAAATGCCTCCCTCCCCCTTCAGCTGAGCCACTTGATTCAAAACGACGAGGTGTGCTGTGAAATTAACCTTATTAATCCCAGGCCCGAGCGCCAGCTCTTCTCTGCTGGCTTGGGCCCGTCTCCATCCCTCGCCTCTCTGTTACATGAGTATTCTTTCTGTAGATTCAAAGGCTGCAGAAGAGGCTGAGACTCACAGATGGTAAATATCCTTCGTAGCGTGTTTAGAAGAGCAGAGAGCATGGCCTAGGCACCCGGGACGCCTGCGCTTGGAAAGTGTCTCATCCTGAGTGTGGCTACATAAGGATTCCAAGGTTGGAGGACACTTAGAAAGGAAACACACGCGTAAGGAGAGGCTGGAGGTTAGGTGCTGGGTGGGGCAGCGGTCACCTGTAATTCCACCTTCTGGAGGCTGATCCAGGCGATCCCCCTGAGCGAGCTGACTAGAAAGACTACCCAGGCTTGACCGGCAGACCCTGCCCCAATGAATAAGGCAGAACAACTGAGGATGAATCCTGCTGTTAAGCCCCATGCACACACTCATGTATTCATACCCATGTATCCACACTCATGTATCCATACCCGTGAGAACCCATCCACGCTGAGTGTGTGTGTCTCCCTGAAATGCACCCACACGAGGGACGGGTTAGCCAATGACTCTGACTAAAACAATGCTTAGAAGCCATTCTGATAAGCCAGACCTCAAGGTGCATATCTCTTCGTCCCTGCTATTGGGGACACTGAGGCAGGAGAATAGCAAGTTCAACACCTGCCTGGGAAACAGACTAAGACGTTGTCCCAGAGTTTTACAAGGTCTGGAGAGGTGGCTCGGTGTTTAAGAGCACTGGCTGCTCTGGCAGAGGATCTGGGTTTGCTTTCCAGCGCCCACGCGGAGGCTCACGACTGCCTGCGACTCCACTTCTAGGGCGTCTGACATCTTCCTCTGGCCTCTGTGCTTACCAGGCACGATGTCTGATGCTGATGAGAACGTGGTGAGCTGTGAATTCTTCATCTAGAGGTGACTTAAATATATGGGAGGAGGTGGACTCTATCTACAGGAAGGAATGTGGCTCCAGCGACCGTCCCTAAAACGCCAAGGCACAGCCATACACTAATTTACAGAGCCAATGTCACTGAAGATGATTCCCACCCAAGTCTCCGAGATCCCCAAAGCCCAGGCTCTCAAGAGCAGCTTTCAAACCCTGCACCTCCTCCTACAGGCAATGGGGGAGCTGAAGAGAGAGTGAGCCTGTTAGAATATCATCATCTCAGAGGTCAGAAAGTTGCCTTTCCTGCCTCACATCAATTTCTTTTATGCTGGGTTCACTGCCTCTGGTCCGGTTTCTAGGAGACAGGCAGACCTGCTCATAAAACCCCCAAAGCCCGAGGAGTGGGTAATTAAGTCCATCTCAGCCGGCTCCTCCCAGGCCTTTCTTCTTAAGGACCTGTTGGCTCTGGCTTTGATCTCCGCTGCTCTGCCCTGAAGCTCCCTGGCCGCTGGAGTGTGGGAATAGCCAAGGTCTGACACCCGTGGGACAGGAGCACCGGAAGGAGGAGAGGGGTTCAGGAGCCTCCGCCTGGCCCTGTCACACACTGTGTCCCGAGGGGGGAACTTCCGCCGCCGCCACCTGTCCACCCGACCACCTTTGACAGACTCTCAGAGCCAGACAAGGAATTTCTTGGAGGGACTCTGGCTCTTACTTCGTTCAACAGGTTATGAGAGAGGGCTGAGATCGGAGCCGGGGGGGGGGGGGGGGGGCATACAGAGACAGGGAGAGGAAGGGGCGGTGAAAGAGAGAGGGAGAGAGGGAGGGAGAGAGGAACAGAGAGTGGGGAGAGAGTGAAAGAAAGGGGGAGAGAAGGAGAGAGCTCGAGAGTGAGCGAGAACAAGCTGCTTCCTTCTTCGGGTTGAGTCAGTGGGACCCCTCCCTGCCCTGTGGTCCCTCCCGTTCTCAGTTCCGAGGCTGCAACTCCTGCCAAATGACTCACTGACGTGGGAAAGTTAATTTATTTTGGCAGCCGTTCCCCTAGCTCTGAGAAGTGGAGACTGCACACCTTTTGCCTCAGAAGACACAAATTAGGGTGGTGATTCATTCATTCCCCTTCTTTCATTCATTCTCTGAGTCCCCGATTATTGCTACCCCATTAAAATTCCGCCTATTGTTTTCTCTCTGGGGGAGGAGACGGGAGGCTTAGCCAGGCGCTCTGTGAGTGTGTACTCAATGACAACACCACACAGCTAATGTGACTGAGCAGTCGACGGGTGTGTGTCAGCCTGGAGCTCAGGGAGGTCGAGGTGACCCAGCCATGTCATTACAACTGCTACTAAGTGGCAGGGAGAAGGCCAGCCCAGGAGCCTGCCCTGCACTTGTGACCCACCTGTGACATTCTGAGCATGAGCGTGGGGCAGGGGTGTGACTCTGCTAGCTTCTCCCGCCTCTCTCTCTCAGCCGTCTGTCATCTATTTATCATCTATCTATCAATCTATCGTCTATCTGTCATCTATCATCTATCGATCTATCACCTATCTGTCATTTATTTATCGTCTATCAATCCATCTATCTACTTATCTGTCTACTTATCTTTCTATTTACCTACCTTTCTATTCCTCTATCATATATCTATCATCTCTATCTATCTCTCTATCTACCTCTATCTCTCTCCCCAGTGTTGCTGTGTCGCTCTGGCTTTGTCTGGAGCTCATTATGCAGCTCAGGCTGGCCTTACATGTGCAGCAATCCTTACACCTCAGCCTTCCCAGTGCTAGGATAACAGCCCTGACACTTGAGAGACTGAGGCAGGAGGATCACAAGTTCAAAGCCTGCTGGGGCAACTTAGTGAGGTTGTCCCTAAAATGAAAAAGGGTTTTGTTTTGTTTTGTTTTGTTTTAAGGGCTGGTGTAGTGTTTGCTTAGCATGTGTGATACCCAGGCTTCCTTTCTCAGCACGCCTTGCGCTATTCTATTGTTTGTAGCCTAGGCTAGCACAGTATCGCCGTTGCTGATGACCTTGAACTTTGGTTACTTCCACAGCGTGCAGCATCAGCTCAGGTTCATGTGGTGCTGGGGATGGAGCCCAGGGCTTTGTGCATGCTAGGCAAGGGCTCTACCAACTGGACTGGAAAGCCAACCCTAAGAGTCTGTTCTCTCTTGCCACCGTGTAGTCTAAGGGGTGGGACTCAGGTCATCAGACTTGCAGAAAGCACCAGCTTACTGAGCCATCTCACTGGCCCAGGTGCCCCTTTCTTATGTCTATAACTCTCCCTCAGTATCAAGGGCACTGTTTGTTTCTTTGTTCATTTGTTTTGGGTTTTAGGTGTTTTTGAGACAGGGTTTCTCTGTGTGCAGTGGCTCTTGTTGTCCTGGAACTTACTCTGTACTCGAGGCTGGTCTCAAACTCACAGAAATCTGGTTGCTCTGCCTCTTCCTCCCAAGTGCTGATATTAAGGGTGTGTGCCACCACGTCCTGGCAAGGGTACTGTTTCAGCTGGGCATGCCTAATCCCAGACAACAGGTCCTGCGGCCATGCTGTGTGCTCACCAAACACCAGGGCTTCATTCTGTAATACAAACAGATCCCCCTCCACACCATCCTCCTCCAACAGAGTGACTAAATTCTGACTGATGAGATGTGAGTGTAGGGAGCAATGGTTTTCAACCTCCAATGGGGTCACGATCCACAGGTTAAGAACCAATGGTGTAGGGGATAATGGACAGTCACTTCTGGGATGCACCCTACATCTCCCAGGATCCTTTGCTGCCATGGACAGGGCCATCAGTTTTCACCCGGATGTTCTTATTATGTTTATATCTAAAATACCCCCAGTGGCTACATGCAGAAGCCTAGCAACTTGATTCAGGGGGAATCAAGTCATTAGAGGGGGCGTGACCTTGGAAAATATACTCAGGCTCCTCCTCCCTCCCTCTCCCTGCTTCTCCAACTCCGAGGTGTGAGCAGCTCTCCTTTGACAGGCTCACCAAACCAGCCAGAACTGATAAGCCGCCAAACCGTTTTCTCCTTTAAGTTGATCTCCCACAGATCTTTAGTCACAGCAATGGAAAGCTAACCAGCGCAGGAATCCGATGGGAAGGGTTATATTCACAGCTGTCAGCACCCCTTCATGAGCCCTGCTGCTCTGAGGTAGGTTCTTTGGCATAATGAGATTTGGTCTAGGGTTTCTTGGAAAAGGGCTCACCCCGTGGGAACTTCAGCTTCTGGAAGGAACAGACACAGGGCCTGGCAGATTCTAGACCTTCAGTGGGTATTTATAGGCCTGACTGGGAGGATTTCTCATTCCAGTGGCCACAGGTCCACAGTGAAGCTTCCTGGAGGGATGAGGAGGATTCCGGCATGGACTCAGCGCCATCTTTACTAAAACTGAGGGTGATGCTCCTCTTCTTCCCTGATTCCCTCCACTTCTTCCTCCTTTTCCTTCCCTTCCTCTTCCTTCTTCACCCTCTTCTTCCTCTGCCCCACCCTCTAGCACACCCCCAGCACAATGCAGAACAACTCCAGTAGCAATGCCAAGAGCCTGTCTGTCAGGTCAGCCATGGCTATACAAATATTGAAGCTTACTCCCTCCCAGTATCCTGTACTGTTAAGGAGAGGCCCGGCCAAGTGGACTCCAAGCTGAAGCATTCCTTCCAGATGTTTATAGACAATCAACAACTAAGGATTTGCTCAAAAGCTAAATTTCCTCTTAGCCAAAGCCCAGAAATACCTTTTAAACCCTGAGCAAACAAGTGAGAAACAACTTCATTTTTCCCACAAAGGAGCCCTCAGAGCTTTGAAGGGTTTGGCTGTTCCAGGAAGCAAGCTGGCTGCAAATGGCAGGCTTTGGGAGGAGTCTCCCATACTGGCCACAACAGAGCACACAGGAGTGACCCTTGGTTCCAGCACAGCCACTGGCCCTAGGCTGTACTGACAGCCTGACTTCAGGCTGCCCATGGACGCAGAAGGCATACCCAGGTCCACTCAGTGACCACCGTCTCAAAATGAAACCAGTAATTGTTTAAATCATCATCATCAACATCATCATCATCATCATCATCATCATCATCATCATCAGTGAAATAAACCAGGGGAGGTGCAGCCAGATGTTACAAGGCTGAATAAGAATTTGCTAGAATCAGCACTGACCTTACAAATTCTGGCCGACACTTATTGAGTATGTACCATGTGCCAAATTAGGGCTTAATACAAAGCCTCTATAGCATTTCTCCTACAAACCGTTAAGGTGAGACTGTTGCTACTCCTCTCTGACAGAGCTGGAAAAGCACAGAAGCCAAGATACAAGTTTTGGCTACTTGGTAAAGTAGCCAAGTCAGGATTTGAACCCAGCACATCTGGGATTTACCAGATCTCAGGTCGAAGCCCAGCCCAGCCAGTTCTACGATGAACTTAAGGAGTTATTTAACGTCTCTGAGCATGGGTCTCCCCACTTGAAGGGGGAAATACAGATGGAACTGCAGTATGGGGACTAAGGGAAATGATACACAAGTGGTTAATCTTGGTTGTCACTTGATGGGGTTGTCAGGCTTGCAGGAAAGCACCATTACCCACTGAGCCATCTTACTAGCTCTAGTGTGTATTTATTTTTTAAATAGTGTATAGTATTAGTTTGCAATTGTTTTAAATATTAATTTATTTATTTAGGTTTTGTTGTTGTTGTTTTGGTTTTTTTTTTTTTTTTTTTTTTTTTTTTTTTTTTTTTTTTTTTTTTTTGTTTTTTTTTTTTTTTTTTTTTTTTTTTTTTTTTTTTTTTTTTTTTTTTGGTTTTCCAAGACAAGGTTTCTCTGTGTAACAACCCTAGCTATCCTGGAACTCCCTTTGTAGACCAGGCTGGCCTCAAACTCACAGAGATCAGCCTGGCTCCACCTGCTGAGTGCTGGGCACATGAAGGTGTTTGCCACCATGCCTGGCTGTTTTAAATATTTTAGATAAATAAAATTATACTTAATATTTTCTCCTCCACAGCATGACTGTGTTCTGGTTTGGGTGAGAGCATATGGAGGATTGATGTTAATCCCTAAAGGTTAGGACTCTCCAGTGAAGCCCTCAATGCTCAGGATTAAACCTTCCCATGAAGTTTTAAAATGTAGACATTTGGTTCTTTGTTGTTCAGCTTTTCCGTGTCTTCTTGAGTCATTTCTATAGTCTGTGTCTCTCTAGAAGCTTCTGCATTTCACCATCTGGCTGCACCTAACACTTTCTTGGGGGTGGGGGTGGCGCTTAAATCCCTGTAGGGTCTGTACTTATGTCTCCTCCATGCTCCTTCAATGACCTCAGTTCTCGTTTCTCTTGGTTCACTTCACTGTATTGCTTACTTCAAAGAAGTAACTTTCAGGTGGGTTGATTTTCTATTTTTCTATTCCCTGCTTAGTCACCTTTGGCCTGGCCATTCTCATTTCCTTCCTTCCTTGCTTTGGGAACAGTTTGCTCTCTGCCTTCACTCATTACTTGAATGGAACATTAAGTATTAATGTCTGAACTCTCTGAGCTTTAACATAGGTGATGGCCGTGGCTCTTGCCAGTCTAAGCACCAGTATTGCTGCATCTCAGGACTTTCACTATGTTGAATTTTATTCTACTTTTTTAATACATCTGGAGAACTTATCTTTCTTACTACGTTTTATTTCTTTCTCTACTGAGGAAGAGTGTATGTTCCTTAGCGCCATAGCTCACGAGCAGAGGTCAGAGAACTTGAGGAAGGAGGACTCAGTTCTCCCCTTGTATACCTTTGTGGATTCCGGGATGGGACTCAGGTGGGTCATCAGGCTGGGCAGCAGGTGTCTTTTCATACTGAGTTATCTCTCCAGCCTCAAATGGACATTTTTTTAGGGTATCTTTTATACAGTACTTTATGTTTCCCTTGCCAAATATTTTGGTCTATTTCCTTTATTTCCATGTCACATAATTACCACCTTAATTCAGCAAAGACTGTGTAAACTTTGTCTCAACAGAGCTCTGATTATACTCTTGGTACTATTGGCACAAGAAAGGAGATCTTTTAGGACTGGAGAGGTGGATCAGTGGCTAAGATCACTTACTGCTTTTCCAGGGGAGCCAGGTTTGGTTCCCAGAACATGTATCAGGTGCCTCACAACAGCCTGTAAATATAATGCCTTCTGGCCTCCACCAGCACCTTCATACATGTGGTGCACATGAACGCATGGTGACACACACACACACACACACACACACACACACACACACACACACCAGGCCTTTCACAGCAGGTCTGTAGTTCTCTTAGACAGTTATCTTTCAGTGAGACAGAAAGAGAAACAGACCTTGTGCCTTATCTATCTATCTATCTATCTATCTATCTATCTATCTATCTACCTACCTATCATCTATCTATCTATCTATCTATCTATCTATCTATCTATCTATCTATTTTGTTACCAGCCTCACAGGTGTCTTCAAGTCTTTGTCTAGTAAATCCAATATCTTGGATTCTTGCTTCCCAGCAAAAAGTACTGGTGCTCACATCAGAAACCTCTGTACCCCATGGCCAGAGAGATGGCTCAGCAGTTAGGAGAACTGGCTGCTCTTGCAGAGGACCAGGGTTCAATTCCCAGCACCCACATGGGAGCTCACACATGTCTGTAGCTCCTGTTCCAGGGGATCCGATGCCCTCACACAGACACAATACACATAAAAATAATAAATAAGTAAATAAATAAACTCCTGTTCCTTTTCATGTCATGATTTTTTTTAAAACTTTCTTTGAGTGTATGAGTGTTTGCCCGGAAGCGTGTCTCCACGCACGTATGTGTGATGCACATAGCACCCTCAGAGGATATGAACACTGGGGGAGCTGTTCCCCTCTCTAGAGGTGCATTGGGTGTGTAACATCTTTGGATGGGTGTGGGTTTACACATCAAAAACCATCTACTAGGGAGGCTGAGGCTGGAGAGTATTGAGAGCTCAAGCCCAGCCTGTGTCTCCCAATAAGGCTCTGCCTCCAAAGAGGATGAAGTCAAAAGGAGACATGAATTTGCAGAGTGATATGGCTCAGTGGGTAGAGGACTCACCTAACACACACAAAGCTGTGGGTTTGATCCACAGCGCCACGGAAAGGGGTGGATTACAGGGGTGCACCTGTAATCCTAGTACCCAGATAGGAGGATCGGTGGAGATTATCTTCTGGCTACAAAGTAGGTTCCAGGTCAGACTTCACCACAAGAAACTGTATCTTAAAAACAAAACAAAACCACAGAAGGAAAACAAAACAAAACAAAACAAAAACAGCCGTCTACCTGGTGGTCAGCCTGCAGCTCACTCTGGTCTCACCTAGTTGCTTTTCCCTGTAGGTGTAGACCTGTCTTGTTCATGTTGACTGCCGTATAGCATTCCCCTCTGCCTTACCTTGGTTTGTTATTTGTTGTGGGTGAGACTGTTTTGTGTGCTAGTCGGGGTTTAGAAGGATACAGATGTTCTTTTAACTTGGGAGGCCCCCCAGGGAGCCCATTCCAGTTGTTGCCTGAGGCTTTCTGTCCTCCACAACTAAGGGTCTTATCTTGGGGGAAACCTTGGGTAAGGCCATGGCCCCAACAGACCTCATGGGCAACCTCAGCGGAGGGATGAGACAGTCCACCCCTGCACTCCTGCTCCATTGACATGGTAACATATATGCATTTATGTAATTGCTATAGACACGTGTCACATTGAATCTGTTTTCTGCCTCAAATCGCAGAGGATATTGTTACGCGGCACTGGGTAGCTAATACAGAAGGACAGGTTGGCAGCCTTTGGGAGCCTGTGGGGACTCCAGACTGGCAGTCTTTGGGTGTCTCACCCCACAAGGGAACAGATGATGAACACCAAGGAGCATCATCTGTGTATACGTCTGCTATAGAGCCCTCCAGGCTGGACCATGTCCATGTTCTAGGGCCCTGTGCCCATCCTTATCTGTCACATGCAGAATGAATGAGTGAGGCCCAGAGATCCACAGAGAAGTGGAGAAAACTAAGCTGGGTAGGAAGGCCCAAACCATTTGGGAAGGGAGAATGCTTTCCACACTAGATTTTTCTGTCCCGGAGGAACCATACTATGTCCTACGATGTGCTCAGAAGTCAAAGGCAATGTGGGAGCAATGGCTGGCAAGAGATGCCAACACCCATGAGACCTGATCTCAGAACCTGGCTTTGCCCCTTCCTGCTTCTTTGTCATTACTGAACCTTAATTTCACACCTTCAAAATGGGCTTCACGGTGCTACTCATCTTGTTCGAGGGTCAATGGAGAGCTCTGAAGCCCTAAGAAAACAGGAAATGCATAGGTAACCCTTCCTATGAAAGCCAAGTCTGGAAAGATCACTGAGGTACAGGCTACTAAGTTGCCTGGAGCTAAAACGATGCAAAGAGATTTTGTTCCTGGGGCCATAGGAAGGCAGTTCTGCCCAGTTCACACCAGAGGGAGGAAGAAGCTTGGGGTGCGGATCAGAAGGGTGTAAGAACAGGTGCTGGCCAAGAAATCACTAGCTACTGTATCTCTTACCTAATGGCTGGGTGGGAGCATCATGGGAGACAGAACTGGCTTGATGTGAAAATAGGGCACAGGTGTCTCTTAGGATCCAATAGAGGCTGGTTCCAGAACACCCCACTCCCACTGCAGGCAGGCACACTCCAGTCCATGCTATCTCCGTGATCCAGACAAATGCTGTAGCAAATGCTACAGAAATAGCCCACTGTATTGACTGGAGAATACTGAGAAGAAAAAAAAAAAAAGAATTCTTGCCATGCTCAGTACACACCTAATTTCTCTCCAAATATTTTCAGAATGTGGTTGGTTGGGGGGCGCAGAGCCTGAGGGAATGATGGACGGCCCCACTTCGGTAGCTGAACCCTTGTGGTAAGGAGGTGGGGCATGCAGCATGCTCACGAAACCCCAACTTATCATCATGCCTCGGATTCCCACCATCCAGCCTTCTCCATGACCCCTTAAGCTCTTTCCTAAGCCTGCATCCTATAGCCCGAGGGAGGAAAGAGACCCCCACATGAATGTCTTATCCTTTTACTTAGCTAATGGGGTCATGACAACAGTGTTGTGTGGTAGGCGTTGTGAAGATTCCCATTTGGCAGAGGAGGAACTGAGAGGAAGATTCCCATTTGACTAGAGCCTAATGTCAAGACAGATCACGAGGGAGGGGGGCTGTGGTTCATCCCAGATGCCATCAAGAAGTTTATGCACCTGAGGAACAACACCTGAGGTTGACCTCTGACCTCCACGTGTCTCTCTGGCCCTCCAGGGTCTCCTAGAGCTGGGAGGCGGTAGTCAAAAAAATGGCTGACTCTGGGCTCCCACTTGCCTTGGCCAACTCCCATCTTCTCTGTTTAGAGAAAAAAAAAATGCTTTGACTTGCTAGGAGAGAGAACATACCAGTCAAACTGAACAAGAGTTTCCTGACTCTTGTTCACCCAGCCTTGGAGTTGGAGATAGGAAGGTTGCTTCTAGCTCCATACGGGTCAGGTGCTTGCAAAGCAACCCACTTGGGAAAACATGAAAAAAAAAATCAAAAATTGAATAACAGATCCGCAGGGCACCAGATGAGCCTTCCCACGGCCACGCCCTGTTCTCTAATTAATTGCTTCAGCAGGGACTTGGGTGGTCAAGGAACACAGACCTGCTGAGCGCCCTGTACAGCCAACAGGTTTTCTGCCACGAAACCTGGGCCAGACAAGTTCTGACAGAGAAAAGCAGCCCAGGAAGGGACTGTGGGAGCACGGCAGGCTGCAGTATCACCTGAAAGCGTACACCCTGATAATGAGTCCCACCCCTACCTCTGTCTCCTTTTCCTCTTGGGCCCTCCTGCCACTTGTTGGCCTAGACTTCTAATGGGGAGAGAGTTGCCACACATGGTCCAATAACCAGGCTAAAAATACAGCTTTGCCTCTGCAACTTGAATACATGGGCAAACAGCACCCACTTGGGTTGCTAGAATAGGGAGCTTGAAACTGTGAGTCCAGGACCGGGCGCCATGAGCTCCGGGCTGGGTAAATTCCCAGTGTTACCTGGTCCTCATCCCCAGCCACACCCACCACAGGCAGGCTGGGAGCAAAGTTCTTCTTAGCTTTTACTTGTTGGCCTAACAAGCATTTAAGGAGCACCTACTGTGTGCCTGCCACTGTACCACTGGCAGATAAAAACAGAGACCTGGAAAGGTGGCTCTAGCAAGTGCCCCAAGAGATGAAGAGTTCCAGTTCTAAGCAAATATGGGAATTCTCATGGGGGCAGTAGTACCCTGAACACATACTACACACCTGACATACCCGGGATCTCCTATGATCTCTTTTTGGAAGCACATAAGGGTCCCCATGTGTGCATGCGTGTGGGGATCAAAAGTGGACACTTGCTGTCTACCTTGATGACTCTATTTATCAAGGCGAGGTCTTTTTCTGGGCCCAGAGTTGGCTGACTTGGCTAGTCTGGCCAGCTAGCTTGTCCTGGGAACCCCTTGTCCCTGCCTCCTGAGAGCTAGGATTATGAGTGGAAGCTGTTTTGTGTAGGTACTAAGGATCTGAACTTTGGTCCTTAGGTTCTCATGGCAAGTGCTTTATTGCCTCAGGCCTCTTCCCCGCCCCCATTTGATTATTTTTAATTAGTTGACTAATCAGTTACATCACCAGTGACTGAACCCAAGGTCTTGCAGATGCTCTACCATTCCAGCCCCTTCCCCTAAAATTTTCAATTATTTTATTTATTTTATTTATTTGCTTATTTATTTATTTGTTGTTGGAGGACCGTACATGTGTGGAAATCAGAGAACAACTCGCAGATACCAGCTCTCTCCTTCTTTCCCAGGGATCCAGCTCAGGTCATCAAGTTTGGCAGGAGGCACCTAAGCCAACCTACCAGGATGTTGTTATTTCTTTTGAAGTTCAGACACTCCAGGTTCTGAGAACAGCTGGTACCAATATGTGCAGAACTCCAGAGTGAAATGGAGAGACAGTACCAGCAGAGAGAGGCTCACAGGTTTGAGAATTAGAGAGATAATAAACAGAAGACAGATAGATTGATTGATAGACAAATAGCTATAGATAGATGACAGATCAATAATAGATAGGGATAGATGAAAGATAGAGATAAATAATAGATGATGATAAATAGATGGTAGACTACAGGTATATAGGTAAGCTGGCTCTCCAGCCCCCCAGGCTGCTTTTTATTTTACTGAAAATATTTAATTTAATATTTTAATCCTGGCTCAGGAATAGGAGGAGCACTGGCTGTTCTTCCAGAGGACCTAGGTTTGGTTCCTGGCACCCACACGGTGGCTTGCAATGGTAATTACAGTTCCCGGGGACCTGACCCTCACTTCTGGCTTCACGGGCACCAGTCACCAATGTAGTGCACAGACGTACACACAGACAAAACGCCAATAATATTTTTAAACTTCTCACCTCTGGTGTGTGTGTGTGTGTGTGTGTGCGCACGCACGCGCGCACGTGCGTGCATGCTCTCACGCTGGCGTGTTCTCCTTAAGGGGACTAGTATTTTGTTTCTGTTCTTTTTTGACACAGACTATTTTTACATAGCGCAGGCTGGCCTCCAGCTCAGATCCCCGAGTGCACATCCTACCACATCCGGCTTTTCTTTTCCCACTGAGACCTTCAGCTGTTGAGATAACGCACCCACCATTTTGGAGTATAATACACATCCTCTGCATTACTGAAACTCTCCTTGTTACTTAAATGTCAGGTTTGTGGTGTGGCTCAGCGGGTAGAGGTGCCTGCCACCAAGCCTGTTGAGCTGGGTTGGTCTCAGGGGCTACCCTACTCCTACAGTCTGGCCCCTGAACACCCCGATGTGTGTGGGGAGGTCTTACAGACCTAGGACCTCCACACTGGGCAAGTTCTTTACCAAAGAGCTGCACCTCGAAGTCCAAATGCCAGGGGGAGAGGGGGAAGATGCCTTCACAGAGACATCCAGAATAGTGCTGGACCAAATGTCTGGATACTGTGCTCTGGCCAAGTTGACTCACAAAGCAAACACAGGATCAAAGAATGATTGGAATGAGGGTGTGTCTGGGGCGTGGCTCTTCAGTGGAGAGCTTGCCTAACACGCTGGAGGCCCTGAGGCTCATCCTCAGCACTTGCAAACACACACACACACACACACACACACACACACAGGGAAGGGATGTCTTAGGTCTCAGGTAACCCAGGCTAGCTTTAAACTTTTAAAGGTTTTGTAGCCAAGGCTGATCCTCCCACCTCCACCTCCTCAGCGCTGGAATTACAGGTGTGAGCCACCAGTCTGAGTTTACACAGCCCTGGGGATAGAACCCAAGGCCTTGTGGATGTGAGGCAAGAGCTCTGCCCACGGGCTGTATCATCCCCAGACAGCCCTGCGGTTCTCACACTCCACCTGGCCATGGCCTTGCCTCATTACCTTGTCTGGTCCTCTTCTGCTCCGTATATGCAGTCCCAGCTGCTTTGCAGACCCAGAGCCTCCCGACCCTTCACGGGCCAGCTGCAGTCCACACTCTCTGCAGCTCCAGGAGGCTCCCAAGGAGGCATGTTCAATTTACAAACCAATAAAAATAACTTGGGGAGATAAACAGCCCTGTGTCCCCAGGGCAAGCCTCTTTTAGGCAGCCTATCTTGATTTCACAAGCCTCACATGGCACACCATTAAAGAGGCAGCTGGGCCACGCAGCTCAGCTGACTCAACCTGAGGCGGTTCTTGGGCTGCAGGGGCTATAGGTAATGGCCTTGGCTGTGATAGTCCCCTGGCTTAGAGTATTATTCACA
This sequence comes from Psammomys obesus, assembly GCF_907164565.1. Classification (NCBI taxonomy): domain Eukaryota; kingdom Metazoa; phylum Chordata; class Mammalia; order Rodentia; family Muridae; genus Psammomys; species Psammomys obesus. The sequence goes on along the minus strand of NW_026590062.1, from coordinate 7,468,264 downwards.
ACAAAAGACTCCTAGATACAGCAAGAACCATTCATGATTGGTTGTTTGGTGATTGACTGACTGATTGCTTGATGGACTTGTTTAACACTGTGTTGTTGCTCAGCAGGGTTGGTTTTGGTTTTCTTTGTTTGTTTTCTAGTTAAAGGAAAAGGTTTGTGCTAAACTCTCTGGTCCCATCCTTCTTTATTTCTCCACGATTAGTTACGGAGTGAGTGGGAGTACAGCCCAACAGAGCACACATTTGATAGCTTTGCTCTTTTCTTGTGGTCTGTTTATAATGAATCACCCCGGGCTGGGTAGTTTATAAAGCAAAGAGGTTTCTTCAGCTCACAGTTTCAGAGGCTGACGGCCGTGAGCTCTGTTAACCCTCTCTGTCAGCCTCTGGTTAGAGCCTCAGGGCTCATGGTGTCATGATGGTGAGAGCAAGGAAGAAAGGTGAGCTGCTCGGGCAGGAAGAGAGGAGGGATTTGGAGGCCAGGCTTGTTCTATTGCAATCTGCTCTTGTAGGGATGAAGCTGGGTCCCAAGAACACATTAATCTCTCTCAGCTATGGCGCCCTTACCTACAGTGGGCGAGTCCCTAGATCTAAGCCAGCACCACGCCATGTCAGCTTCCTGAGGACAGGGACTGCCTTTCCTGTTCATAGCCGTGCCTCCTCTTGGCCATGCCAGAAGAGCCAGCATTTCCTGACAGCCAGCAGGAGCAAGTGTTTTCCCTCCAGCTGTGCTGACCACTGGGGTGTAGGTACGAACCTAGAATCTTTGGCTGTGCAGCCTCTGTCAAATCTATCGTGAATAAAATATGAACTAAAGTACTTCAAAAAGAGCAGAAGGGCACAAGAACTCCTGGTGGGGGGAAGGTGGGAGAAGGCTGCAAGAACGCAAGCCGAGTAAGGAAGTTAAAAAATAAATAACTGCACCGTTCCTGTTGTCATTTGATCGACACGCTGTGAATCATTTATGACGAGCTCCCCTCTTCCTAACAACGTGGAAGTCGGGAGCATGTTTCTGTCAGGATCTGGAGCCGGGTTCAAAGATGTCTCACAGGTGAGGGAGACAGCTCTGGGTGGCGGTGTGGTTAAAGTGAGACCTTCTGTATGGGTGTCAGAGGGTGGCCAGAGAGAGGATCGAGGCAGTGTTCTTCAATCGTGCCAGGCACCCACTGTGCCCCTGTGCTAGGTGCCAGTGTGTGGGACTTCACTCGAGGTGATGGTGCTGGGGACGAGGCCCAGGGGGTGGCGCGCTTGTCCAGCATGTAAGGGGCCCTGGCGTCCGTCCCCAGTCCTGCACATACCTGATGTGGTAGTGCACCTCTGTCATCCAAGCGCTTGGGGAGTTGGAGGCAGGAGGATCAGAAGTTTAAGGTCAGGCTGTCTGCTCTTCCAGAGGTCCTGAGTTCAATTCCCAGCAACCAGATGGTGACTCACAACCATATATACTGGGATTTGATGTCCTCTTCTGGCATGCAGGTGTACATGCAGATAAAGCACTTATGCACATAAAATAAATCTTAAAAGAAGGAGGAAGAGGAGGAGGAGACGTTTAAGGTGAGTCTGAAGGCTAGCCTGGGTTACCTGAGACCCTGTCTTACCCTCTGACTCTGCAGGATTGGGATGATGGCTTTCAATGTCTAGACCCATCTGGCTGTGACTATCTGGGCCCCCCCACACAAAGAAAGTGGCTCTCAAATTTAAGCCTCCTTTTCTTCAACTGCCAAAAGGAATTCTCTGGGTATGAAAACACATGCCCATGATCCCTGAACATGGGAGGTAGAGGCAGGAGGATCCATGTTCAAGGTCAGCCTCAGCTACACAGTGAGAGCCTGTCTCCAGAAATGTGCTTGCGTGTGGGGAGGAATATAGCCAGATAAAACACAGCACAGCCAGGGATGCTTAAATTTCAGGGAACCAGCATAATTCTTTAGTACGAAGCAGAGCCCATTGATTGAATCCAACCTGTTTTCATTGTTCTTCTGAAAGTCTGATCCAATTAAGTGCCTGCCCGCTGTCTACTCTCTCTAGTCCTTCTCTCCCCAACCCCGTGGTTTTTTGTTTGTTTCTTTCTTTCTGGATATCTACACTTAGAAGCTGGGGCTCTGACAGGTCCTGGTGCACACACACCGCAGAGCACCATGTTAGGTGAAAAGGAAACAGAGGGTCTTACCGCCTGCTGACATCTGTGATGTCTGTTTCTGCAGCCAGTACTGGGGGCCAAGCCCGGGGCCTCCCCTATTGTTAAACACATGAAGAAACTTCCTTTAGATCTTCACGTGCTACATGCTGATAGGTATTAGGCAATTCAAGCCAAATTAACATACAAAGGTAGGTTTATTGGTGGCAGCTCTTGGATAGGTTCACCTCACTGGCTACCCCCAAGGAATGGGGGTCCAGGGAAGTTGCCATGCAGAGGGAGACAGAAAAGCAGGATGAGGGGGCAGAGAGAGAAAGCATGTGCAGAGAGAGAGAACCAAAATGTCTGAATTATACAGTCAAGAGCCTCTGGGGAAGAGCAAGCCTAGTCCCTGGACTGGAGAGTTCAGGTTGGGACTGAGGGATGCTGGGAAAATCTGGAGGCTAGGTCCACCTTAGGTAATTTGGCACCTCAGCTGCTTGTCCCTGGTCTGAGTCCTAACACTGGTGGATAATCAAATAGTGTGTGTCCTCTGACATGTGGTCAGATGCGCTGGAAGGGCATATGCTAAATAGACGGTTGCAGAGGCTGTACCATAATGAAACCTGGCCTACACGGGCAGATGGTGCTATCCACACTGAGAGCAGCATCTGCCGGGACAGAGCTGGAATACCTACCTGGCTTTGAATCACAGCCATGCCAGCTGTGTGGCTTTGAGAGAACAGCTTTCTATTGCTGGACCTCAGCCCTGTCTCCTGGGCTGACACCGGCCCACACACTGGGTACAAAAATCAAGTCTGCAGTAAGAACTCCAGACCAGACTTTTAGGGGGCCTCCTTATGAGGCAGACATTGCTCTGAAGTCCAGGGCCACAGAGCTGGGTAGAGAGTGCAGGTAGAGACTGAGGGATGCTGAAGAGAAAAACTGCGTGTGCTTGTGGGACAGGGAGTAAGGAGGAAGAGGGAGGGGCCCATCCCCCTGGGAATTCCTCTGTGTCTGGGCCTTCACATTCCACTGGATGTTGGGGGTTGGGCAGAGCTCTGGGGTCTCACAGGAGGGTTCTGGGTTTTGAGAGGCGACTCTTCGCCCAAGGCAGTGCCACCCTGGGAAGGTCCTCAGATGAGGATGACAGCGAACCCCAGAGAGCCCAGCGATCCTCTTCAAACCCAAATTGCATCCAAATCAGTGTGCGGCTCTTTTCTTTCCTTGAAGCCAGAGACACTGGGACCCTCCAGTGACGAATAATGGGGCTTTTCAGAGCTGGACTGCAAACTGCTGAGTGGTGATTAGTCTCCCTCTGAACAGGAGGGATACTGGGGTGACTGTCATGAATTCCACTGACCTGTCAAAGGGAAGTTGTGGCCTCCCGCCAGGGTGACCCTGGGGGTCACAGAAATCAAGGCCCCATGCTGGCTCCCACTTACCTGCGGGCATGGCACACAACGATCTGGCTGCCTCTGGACAAAAGCAAATTGTCTGTTGATGTCTCCGGGGTAAAAGCCTGCTCGCCAGGGAGCATGGCTTATAGGAGAGGAAAAACTGGCCAGCAGTGTGGAACCTTCTGGAAGTTCCTTCTTGGATGTGTCTGGATACAGGGGACAGTTGTAAACTAAAACGCAGCTTGTAGGTCCCTGTAGGGTTTGGGCTGTCTGAGAATGACCTCAGTTTTCTTGTCTGTGAAGTGGGAACAGTGTCTTCCATCATGGGAATCGATTGTTTGAATCTCATCAGCACCATCATCATCATCACCACTACCATGACCATCACAATCATCACCGTCAACACCATCACCATCAGCACCACTATCGTGACCATCACCATCATTCATGGATCAAAGAGAAAAGGGAAGGGAATACATCACCAAGAGTTTGTTGGGAGGACCTCCTGGAAACAGAGTGGTCCTGGGTTTGTTAGTTTGCTTGCATTTTGAGACAGGGTTTCATGTAGCCCAGGCTGGCCTTGACTATATAGCCAAATCTGTCACCTCCAGATGGGGCCCAGAGGTGCCCCCACATGTTTCGCTAATGGTAAGTCCATCCTTGTGCTAAGTGCATATTCCAGATGTGGGCTTATGGTGGGAGTGGCCCTCTGTCTCCAGCCTGTTTTTTTGGGCCCTGCAACTCATCCCCTCTGAGAGTGGAAAGCCTCCTCTTCCCCAAAGGGACAACAGCAAGGTGTAACACTGCTTGAGCCTCGGATTGCACCTACATGCCTTTCAACTCGAGATCTGACAGGGAGTTAGGGCGATGTCCTCAGGGTATTGCAGAGACTCACACAGTATTTGCTCTTTAGAGCAGCCCACTTTTAAACCTTTTGCTGTTGTTGTTTGGTTTCATATTTTGGTGTTTTTGGTTTTTGTTTTCTTTTTTCCTTTAGAGTCTCCTACAACCTATGCTGGTTTTAAACTCGCTCTGTAGCCAAGGATGCTCTCAAATTTCTTATCCTACTATGGCCACCTTCCAAGTTCTGGGATTACAGGTGTGAGGCACTATTATGGCTAGTTCGAACTGTCAAATTGACACAACCTAGACTCACCTGGGAAGGGTCTTAGTGAGGAATTCTCTAGATCAGGTTGACCTGTGGACACCACTGTGGAAAGCTGCCTTGACTGTTAATTGGTGTAGGAAGACCCAGCTCATTGTGGGCGGCAGCATTCCCTAGGCAGCGTTCTTGAACAGGATAAGAGTAGAGAAAGCAAGCTGAGAGCAGGCAAGGTATGTGTGCATGTTTTCTCTCTGCTCCCATCTCTGGCTGTGATGATATAACTGGCTGCTTGACTTCCTGCCTTGACGTCGCCAATGGAATTCTCAGTTGAATGAAGCCCTTTTACACCTAAGTTGCTTTTCATCAGAGTAATTTACCACAGCTACAGAAATGAAACTAGGACACTACCATATGTTTTATATGTGGTGTTGGGGACAGACCCTGGGGCCTCATGCATACCAGCAAGGCCTGGGCCAAGTGAAGCTACATCACCAACCTAAATTTTCGATTTCAAAATGACAAACAGTGATTTGGGGGATATGAAATCCCGAGCTCTGTTTCCCTGCTTATCACCCTAGAGACTCATGATCTGGAACGACCACTATATCTCTTCGAGTTTCCTCATTTGCAGAGAGGATAGGAAATGCCTTCTCATCCACTGGGGATGAGTCTGAAATGAGCTGCCCCGAACTGACAATCTGTTTCTGCAGACAGACCATCCTTCCGACTCAGAAAGCCCCAAGTGGTAGTCATGACCACTTCCTGAGACAGACGACTGCCATCATAGCCAACACAAAGCCACCAACGTGACATCACTAGAGGAGTTGCAAGAGCTATAAACAGCAACCTTGATGCCCCAGAGTGCCTTCTTTTTCCTTCTTTTCTATTTAATTGATTGATTGACTAATTGGTTTTTCGAGACAGGTTTTCTCTGTGTAGCCCTGGCTATTCTGGAACTCACTCTGTAAACCATGCTGGCCTTTAACTCAGAGATCCACCTGCTTCTGCCTCTGAGTGCTGGAATTAAAAGTGTGTGCCACCACTGCAAGCCAAAAAAAAAAACTAAATAAGCAAACAACTTTTTCAGTTTGAGTAGCCTCCAAATTGACCCTAGTAAGGATGCCGCTGCCTCTCCGTGGCACACACAGAAGTACTTGTGTGACCCTCGTCACCAACAATCCTGGACAATGGCCAGTGCCACTAAAACTGCACCTGCTCTATCCCCAACGGCATTTAGGAGGCATGTGGCTCCAGCTCCCTCTCGCTTCAAGCTTCCTGTTAATCTGAAGGTGAAAGTGATTGGTGAGTCAAGTCAGGCGTGTGTCCTAGCTGCAAGGGAAGCTGGGAATGTGAGCACATACATTTCCTGTGGTACCATTATGAGTGGCTGCTGAGCAGTTGGTTTACCCCCATAGCTCTGCAGTCTCTGCCCTAGAGACCAGAGATTCAGAACCTGAAGGGCTGTGTCCCAAAATGTCTCCAGAAGGGTCTTCCTTTTCTTTTGTCATTGTCGGTGACAGCCAGCATTCTTGTTATTGAAACATTCTGGTCTCTGCCTCTCCTCTGTGTGTCTCTTGTGGCAACGACTTGTCATTGGGAATAGGGGTTAGTCACAATCAACAGTGACTTCATCTTGAGATCCGAAATTTCACTAAATCTTCAAACATCCTCTTCCAAATAAGATTGTGTTTCTGGATTTCAGGCATGAGGAGGGGATGCAGCACTTGGGGGTTGCCTTCCGGCTATGTGTCTGCAACTGCTACCGTGAGCATCAAACTCTATTCATCAGACAAATGATTATCAGTGATGGGAAGGGGAATCCTAGGTCAGGGGGCTGGAACTGATACCCAGTGCCTTCTAGGACTGGGTGGTAATTTTTCTGTGTGCCCTGTGAGCAGGAACATGCTTTCAACTTTGCAAACGTCACTGTCTGAGATAGTTAGTACTTAACTGTCAACTAGACAGGATCTAGGATCATTGAGGAGATGAGCCTTGGGCATACACTCAGTGTTATCCTCTGGGAAGGTCTGTGAAGAACTATCTGGAATCAATTAATTATGGTGGGATGAGCCCTCTTAAAGGCGAGCAGCACCACGCCATGGGCTGGGCTCATGGACTCGAAGGAAGGGAGGAAGGAAGGGAGGGAGAAAAGGAGGGAGGGAGGAATCTGAGCACCAGTGCTCACTGGACACATCCCCCCCCCCCCCGACTGTGAGCACAGTGTAACCACTGTAAACACAGTGTAACCAGCTGCCTCGCACTCCTGCCACCATGACTTCCCACCATGGTGGACTGTATCCTGGAGCCAGAATCAACCCTTCCATCCTTCAGTTGCTTTTGTCAAGTGTTTTGTCACCACAATGAGACAATTAACTAAGACACAGTGCCAGCATACAGACAGCCATAGATATGAAAAGGAATGGTCACAGTTGTGCACAAATAAAAATTTGTTTGCAAATGTGAGTGCTGGTGTGTGACTTTTCCTAGGGAGTGGTAAATAAGCATCTGTTTACCTCAGATAGGGCACTAACGACCCAAGAAATGATTCTACAGGAAATCCACATTGGTGAACCAATGAGTATGTTGGATTGCCTACAGGAGCATGGCTGACTGGCAGCTGTATCGCTGGAAAGCCCTGCCCAGTGTGGGTGACTCCTGAAAGCTCAGGCCTGGAGCTGTCTATTCACCTTGCAGGCAGCTCCACCAGGGTGTCCCCTCCCCCTCAGAGTAGACTGTTTCAACTCAGAGGAAGCAGGTACAGCATGAATGGCTGGCCGACCAGACTCGGTACCGCAGGCTGACCCTTCGTGGAGCGTGAAGGAGTGAGCCCAGCTGGCTACACGCACTGAGTGTGTACAGCTAGGATCTTCAGACTTGGTGTTTTTGAAATGTTCTGAATGTAGAGGACTGTCTCAGGCTGTTTCCTGTTGCTGAGAGAGAGAGAGAGAGAGAGAGAGAGAGAGAGAGAACTGTAGATGGCTGATGCTGCAAAGAAGAGAGAGTTCTTTGCTCTTCTGGAGGCTGCAAAGTCCAAAATCAAGGAGCCACGTGTCTGCTAGAGACTTGTTTTCATGGCAGAATGTGGAAGGGTATAAGAGCACATAAGGGAGAGGGAAGAGAGAAACAGAGAGAAAGAGAAAGGAAGGAGCTCAAACTCACAGTCTTAAGCCCTTTATCATCATCATTGTCATCAACCTCATCACCACCACCATCATCACTGGTTTTTCCCAGACAGGGTTTCTCTGTGTAGCCCTGGCTATCCTGGAACTCACCCTGTTCTGCCTGCCTCTCTGCCTTCCGAGTGCTGAGATTATAGGCACGCCACTACTCTACCCTCAAGCCCTTTTAAAATGCACACTTGTTCCTTCAAAATGATAATGCTCTCTCCCAAACACTTCTCCTTTGATTTTTTTTTTTTTAATTTTAAATTTTTGGAGACAGATCTTGTTTTTAACTGTCTTCAAACCCACCACCTGCCTGGGGGTGTGGCTCAGAGTATCCCTGGACTCATATCCCACCCTGCATCGACAACTTAAAGCTACAGTTCTTGAGAAATGTCAGAATTTGTGATATTTTTTACAAGAGTGTCCATGGCTGCTGTAGCCAGCCCAGTCTGGAACTGGCTGAGGTTAGCTTCTCCCCAGCGGTGCCTGGTCCTCTCCTCATTCTTGGAGAGTTAACTTGTCTTTTGGACAGAGCCCAAATGGAAACAGAGCCAGATCTGACAATTGCAGGGAGAGATGGAGCTAGCTGGGGTCGCCTCGGGTGATGAGACCTGTGAAGGTAAAACTGACACACTGAGAAGGGGTTGCTGGCACGGCCTGGCACCTGGCTGGGAAGGAGATTTCTCACAGAGGAACTCCAAAGGAGCCCTGAGTATTGGCAGCTTCGCTGAGGTCTCAGAGGAAGGCGAGTTCAGGGGGAGCTGCGAGCCTCCTTATCCTTCTTCACTGGCCCTAAGCGGGGAGTGGTGCTGACCGAGGAAACTCGCGCCCTCTACAGCCGCAGGCAGAAGTCAGTTCAAGTCTAACGGGGAGTGTTTAGACCACTTGAGGGGGGGGGGTCCCATATCAGATGTTCATTGCAATTCGTAACAGTAGCAAAGCTGCAGTTGTGAAGTAGCAACGAACATGATTTTACGGTTGGGGGTCACCATGAGGTGAGGATCTGTATTAAAGGTGGCGGCAGCATTAGCAAGGTTGAGTCCAGTCAAGCAGTGTGCAGCCTATAGGACCACGCAGCAACTTTGCTTTTAGAAGAAAAAATATATAAAGGAAGTGAATTATATGCCTAGGGCCAGGCAGACATTTGATCCAGATCATTAAGGGGTTGAAGGAGCAAAGGGGGTGAGGAGGAACTTGCAGGCTCTTGGAACATACTACACTAGCGTAGAAAGGCAGGGGAAGTTGAGAAATCAGCTTTTCCTAGGGGAGGGGGGGGGAACAGGGGCTGATTTTGAGGGGTGCTGATTTTCCAAGGCAGGGCTACAAGTGAGTGAAGATCCCTCAGGGGCTTGTGGGGGTGGCGGTAGTGAGAGTTAGGGAATGTTAGACATTCCATCCCTCTGAGTGGGCCTCAGGGCCTGAGCCTCCGGGACAGAATTGAGAAAGAACTTCCCGCTGTGGCCCGGCGCCCCTCCCCCACACTCCCACCCCAGCTCCGCAGCCTGGAGACGGTACGTTTTACCCTTTAACTTTTCCACTGATCGGGAGTGTCCTTATCTACAAACTAGAGGTCAAGTGATGTGTGCTTTGGGGGCTGGGGCACACGGCAGGTGTTGTAAATATTGGGTCCCCCCCGCCCCCCCCCCAGCTCTCGTCTCTTTGCGTGAAAGGACAGAGGGCACTATGGGCGCTTTGCAGGCGCAGTTCTGGCCTCCACTCTCCCTCTCCCCGGGCGAGGAGGAGGCTCTGCAGTCCCCGTGCCTCGTAAACTGGTTTTCTCCGAGTTTTTTCTTCCAGCAGTAGGGTTGGAAGCCGGGGGTGGGGAGGTGCAGTTTGCTCAGTGCCCCACGAAGTCGGTGAGCCCCTCGAAAGCAAGAAGGGGTCCTCCTGTGTGGCGTGGGGTCCACCTGGCGTTCCGGACTTACAGTGTGGGGCTACAGGGAGCCTGCGGTGGAGCCGGGCGGCTGTGGCTATAAACAGCGTGAGTTCTCCGGGTACAGCTGGAGACCAAACAAACAGAAATGACCCTCAAAGACCAAGGTGACACCGTCGGATGACCTACTGTGCTGGCTGGGTTTTGTGTCAGAGCGACACAGGCTACGCTCTGAGAGGAGAGAACCTCAATTGAGAAAACGTCACACTAAGATCCGGCTGTAGGCAAGCCTGGAGGGCATTTTCCTAATTAATGATTGGTACGGGGCGGGGGGGGGGGGGAGCCCATTGTGGGTGGGCCCACACCTGGGCTGGCAGGCCTGGGTTCTGCACGAAAGCAGGTTGAGCAAGCCAGTAAGCCCTGTCCTTACGTCTTCTTCTGCCTACAGATTCCGGCCCTGCGTGAGTCCCCGTCCTGACTTCCTTCCGCCGTGAATAGTGATGGGGAGTAAGCCAAATAAACCCTTTCCTCCCAGAGCTGCTTTGGTCGTGGGGTTCCACCACAGAAGAAGCGAGCCCAAGACGCCCCCATCTCTGCAGGGCTATTATCTGCACCTGTCTTTGCCCTGCGGGATGATTGTGAAGCACTTCAAAACAAACAGGTGAGGAAACTGAGGCTGGGAATGGATGCATGGCATGGCAGGCAGAGTCCACAGACCAGGTTCTCTGTGGCTCAGCTAGAGGGCTGTGTGTGTGTGTGTGTTTGTGTAAATGTCTACAAATCTCCTGGCTAACGTGGTACCTTCAGTGCAGCCAGGCTGAATACAAGCCAGTGTCCGTTCCTAAATCCTAACTCCAAACTACCCTGGGGCATCCCTCGCTGCTTTCTCCTTCTCCTTGTTATGTAGATGAAGTGTCAGAACAAACCCTCCACTTCACCTTTCCCCTTCGGGCTCCCCACCTCTCCACTGAAGGGAAATTCCAAAGTCTACCCAGCCTTTAAAACTCTAATTCAGACCTGGCTGGGGATGAGCCTTGGGGCAAGAAGAGATTAGGAACTAGGGTCCTCAAAGATGGGAGGGTTTGTAGTTACTCCAGGGTTTAACACTCTCCCCTAAACTCAGCAAGCAGCGGTTCCCACCTCAGCGGCTGCCCACCTGCTGCTGCTTACACCGGTGCCTCCAGGCACTCCTCAGCCAGGCTTTGTGGATTCCACTCCCTCCCTGCACACCCACCAACATCCCTCTAGGGTTGAGAATGAACTCTCTAGGGACAAGGACCGATCCTTTTCATCTCTCATCCCAGCACAGGCTCTAATCTACTTAGGAGGCATTCAATAAATCTGCCCAAGAAATACCTGTATGGGAGTGTGAGCGCTGTGTGGGCGGTGGAGTCACCTCTTATAGGAAGGCCACAGCAAAGGCCCGACCCCCCAACCCCAATCTGCCTTTTCCTTTGTGGTTATTTGGTGCATTCTGGGAATGTAATCAGACACCCCGGGTGTCCCAAGATTTCACCTCACCCGCTGTTTCTCTTGGCTTCAAAGTGATAATTGTATGTTTGCTTATTTGATTGGTTGTTAATTTGATTGAATAATTGCACTTTTGTTCGATTTGTTTGAGAAACGGTTTCCTGTAGCTGGGTCTAGCCTCAGAGTCAAACTAAGTAGCCTAGGCTAGCCTTGAACTTCTTCTTAATCCTCCTGACTCTACCTCTTAAATGCTGGGGTTACATGCATGCATCACCTCCCCTCATTTGGTTTTGTTCAATTAAAAAGACTATGAATCACTTATAGAGCTCAAACTGGCCCCATATTTGTGGTCCTCCTGCCTAAGAGTGCCAAAGCACTAGTATGCTCCACTAGTCCCACTGTTTTGGTTTTGGTTTTTGGAGACAGGGTGTCTCTCTCTGTAACCCTGGCTCTCCTAGATTTGCTTTGCAGACCATGCTGGCCTCAAACTCACAGCAATCCACCCTGCTTCTGCCTCCCTGAATGCTAGTCTTGATGTTTTTTTGTGACAAGGTCTCACTTCTATAGCCCAGGCTGGCCTTGAATTTAAGGTTCTCCTGCTTCAGCCTCCCAAATGCTGGTAGCACTATGACTTTCTTTCCCTATGATCAATGAAACAGCAAATGTGAGGTTTGGTTCTTCCTATGACTGGCCTCAGAAGAGCCTGAGGGAGCTCTGAACAGATGCATCTTCAAGTGAAAGAAGGGGCCAGCTCCTGGCAGGTTGTTCTCTGATCTCCACATGAGCACCACGGCATGAGTGCACACATTCTGTGAGCACACAAGCAAATAAAGAATTGCAAAAGTTATAAAGTTAAATTTGTAAAGAAAACAAACAAAATTCTCCCCAAACAAAAAAGTTTTTAAAAGAACAAATTCACAGGACTGAAAAAAAAGAAAAAAGAGAGAAAAGAGATGAGGGGAAAAAAGAAGAAAGAGAGAAAGAAAGAAAAAAGGTAGAAAGAAAGAAAGAAAGAAAGAAAGAAAGAAAGAAAGAAAGAAAGAAAGAAAGAA
>NW_026590062.1:7444492-7456082 GCF_907164565.1 Psammomys obesus | reverse complement strand
GAAAGAAAGAAAGAAAGAAAGAAAGAAAGAAAGAAAGAAAGAAAGAAGGAAGGAAAAATAGCTTGTAAAGATGGCCCAGCAGTTAGGAGCATGCATTGTTCTTGCAGAGAATCTGGATTCAGTTTCCAGCACCAACATCAGGTGTCTCATAACCACCCGTAACACCTGCTTCAGGAGATTTCAACACCCTCTTCTGGCACCAACAGGCACCCTCAAGTGTGGGCACACACATAGACACACATCAAACACTGTGATGTGTTCACAGCTAAAAAGGAAAGGAACAGCACAGTTGGTGGAAGGAAGCAAGGCTATTTAGGGTGCCCCTGGGGGTCCCCTTCTCTCCCTCAGGTGACAAGCAGAGAGCCACAGACTTCCTGGGCCACCTACAAGGTTCAGAGCCTGGCATCTGGGAAGCACCAAGAAGACACTGCTTAACTCAGTCCTCCGCTCCAGCTCCCTCTGTGACTCCAAAGCTAGGATGTTACAGAACAAAGGTCTGGAGGTGGCTTTTTTTATGGAGACCGACAGGAAAAATCTGTCAGAGAGATGGCTGGAAGCACTTTGCCTAGGCCTTTGTGACCCCTCTTCCGGCACTGCTGAAGCTAGAATTCCGGTCCTAAAGGCACAAAGCCCAGGGTGAGAGACTGGGGGTAGGGGGTAAGGGGTTGGGGATGGGGACTGAGGAGCCTTTTTGCCTGAAGGCATCATTACCAGTGCTCAGCTAGGATGCCTCATATCTTTGTCTGGTGGGAGTGCTGGGGGTTGATCATGGCTGATGGCTGATGGAAGTGTCCCAAGGGGATGCTGGAGTCTCTCCTGGCACTTCTAAAAGCATGGAGTTCGGGTATTTGAGCCGGGGTCAGAGCCAGGAGGCTCCCCAGCACTCGTGATGGTGTCGGTGTCGGTGTCTCTGCGCAAAGGTCTGGGCTGGGCTAGGAAACTAGGGATTGGGCACTGGAGGGAGTCACATGGGCAGCTGTTCCTTGTGGCTTTCTGAGGATGTCTCCTGAGGCTGAACTGAACAGCCCCATCTGTAAAAGGGAAGTGACGAAACTACCTGGGAAGTGGAATGCCAAGGACAAAAGAAGTTTGCCTCACAGTTCTGCCATGTTGGGTGAGCCCCAGCCTGGAGGGCACACAAGCTAGATGCGCCATGGATCTCTAGGATGGGTCCTCTGCCCTGAAGAAATAGCCTGATGTCACCCCACCTTCATCCTTAATCCTCTCTTATGCTCCGTTATGACTCAGCCCAGCTACTAGAACATCTGTGTTCAAATCCAGACCTTACTTCTAGAAGCCAACTTTGAGTTGTTCAATCTATACATGGCATTTTGCCTGCCTTTCAATGACTACTTCATTTTCAATGACTACTTTAAAAAAACATTGAGGTAAAAGTGCTAGGCATGTGACACACACCTTTAATCCTAGGGCTTACGGGCCAGGGCAAGTAGATTTCTGTGAATTTAAGGCCAGCCTGGTCTTTAGAGAGTTCCAGGCCAACCAGGGCCACATACTGAGGCCCTGGGCCAAAAAAATAGATAAGTAAATTGACATGAAAGTCACATAAGTAAACAGCTTTGAAGAGATGACTTAGTGGCATTGAGTTCAGTCCCACTGAGGTACAACCACCGCCTCCATCATGGTCCAGAACATTTTCATTATCCTGAAAGGAAGCACTGTGTTAGAGACTCATCCACTGAACCCCTTGTCCTCCTGCTCTAGTCTAACTACTACTCAGTAGGTTTAGCTCCCCCCCCCCTCATGTAGCTCAGGCTGGCTTCAAACATCTATGAAACTGAGGATCTTGAACTTCTGGTTTTCCTGCCTCGCTCTCTCTCTCTCATGCTGGAATTAAAAGCATGTTCCACCACACCTGAGTCAATGTGGTTCTAGGGGTAAAGCATGCTAGCCAGGCAAGCATTCAGTGGGTTATCTCTCTTAGTGGGCGGTCTCCAGTGCCTCCACGCTGGAGCACCTGTTGGGCACACATCAGTTGCTTTGCTCCTGCTCACCGCTGAGTCAGCTCCCACCTCAGGGACTGGCCATGCTTTGTGTACCTCATCACCCATTGCTATATGTGTGGATTGTTTTCACTTGGAGGCTTCTCTTTCTTTTTAAAATATTTATTCATTTGTATGTGTATGTGTCTACATGTATGTGCCTGATGTCCCATAAGGTCAGAAGAGAACATCAGATTCCCTAGAACTGGAGTTACAGATGGTTGTGAGCTGCCATGTGGGTGCTGGAAACTGAGCCTAGGTCCTCTGCAAAAGCATCTAGTGCTCTTAACCACTGAACGATCCCTCTAGCCCCAGAGCTTTTTTCCCCCCTCTACTCCCTCCCTCCCTCCCTCTCTACCTTCCTTCCTCCCTCCCTCCCTCTCTTTACACGATAGCTTCGACAGCCACGTCCCCATCCTCTTCTGCCTGCCTAGGTGTTCTGAGCCCAGCCCAAGGCGAGTGACCTGCACATCCATGCCTCTCAGGCAGGAAGCTCGGGGCCACAGCAGAAGCCTCTCGTGACCACCCTCCTATGACTGGTCCTGTGCGACCAGATATGTTCATTTCAAGGCTCAAGGCTGTCAGGACAAAGGTCTCTATAACTCCCATGCCGCCAGAGGGGCTGTGCCACAGCATGACGCTTTTCCTGCACAGGATGCTGAAGCCGAGATGGCAGGGTGAGCAGAAACAGGTACCATGGTGGCAAGGCTCTGGAGTGGCGGGAGGAGGGGTGCCGGAGAGAAGAGGAAAGAGAGGAGAAAGGGAGGAAGAAACCAGGCAAGTAGGAGATAGCAAAGGGAATCCTTGCCATAGTGACAGGTACAAGGTTGGTTGAATCAGCCTGAAAGATGAAGGGACGAGGGCAAGGTGGATGGAGAAACAGAGGAGACAGCAGTGAGGCAAACAAGAATCTGTCTCCATGTCCCGGTTGCAGTGGCCTCTGAAATCTACACTCAGAGGTTGGGCTCAGAGGTTAGGCTCAGAGGTTACACTCAGAGGTTGGGCTCAGAGGTTAGGAGCACTTGCTGTCCTGGCAGAGGACCCAGGTTCAGTTCCCACCACCCACCTGATGCTCAAGGGATTTAACAGCCTCTTCTGATCTCTGCAGGCTCTGCACGAGAGTGGTGCGACATGCACCCATGTACATAAAAAAATCCGCATGATGACACTGACTACCCAGTGTGTTGAGGTGACAGTTCACAAGGAGGGAGTCTCAGGGCCAGCAGGGAACTGGTTTGCCTTTTAGCTGTGTGGGAACACAGAAAGAAGATACACTCCCCAGACACCATCCCGGGGATCCCTGGATCCCTGGATCCTAAGCTTGTATGTTTCTGTTGTTTATAACTCAAGCAGACTGGAGGATTTTGTAACAGCACCTGGGAAGGAATAACCCTCCATGTTAGCACCGGAATTCTGCAGTGGCTTTAGCGGTTCAGCAAACATTTATCTTACTGTACAATAGGAGACCAGACAGAACGGGGAAGGCAAAAGGAGGAAAAGGGCAACTGATAGGCAGAGAAGGAAAGAGGTGGGACCCTTGGTGAGAGGAAAAGGCAAAGAAGGGAGGGAAGGAGGTCCCGGGTGAGGCGCATGCTCAGAGAGGAGTAACAGTGGAGGAAAGCAGAAGCTGGCGCATCCTTTTGATGAACCTTAGCGGGCTTGGATCCGACAAGCACCGGCAAGCTAAACCCCACAGTTAAAAAGCGTTTAATATCTGTCTGTCAGCGTTTTCAATGTTGCAGTCGGCTCTCTGCCCTCCTGGTATCTTGGGATTCTAAGTTTGTGACTCCCTCTCTCCACACCTCACAGCCGGATGTGGGGCTTGTCGTTGGGGGAAACTTCAAGGTTGGGGTGCCATCATAGGGGTTTCCTGTGGAAAGATGCAAGAATGTAATATTTACAGGAAGCACTGGGGGCCCCAGCACAATGACCCTGAAATGGCTGGAGTATCCCCCAAGTAGTCCCTACCCAGGGTGTGGCTTTGATGGGAAATGGTAGCTTTTAGACACTCATACACATCTTAAAGCTGAATACAAAGCTGAATGTGAGGGGCCTTTGAGCCCAAGCTGGTCTACGTAGTGAGTTCTTAGCCAGCCAGGGCTACACAGTGAGACCTTGTCTCAAAAAAGAAAACAATCAAAACAAAAACATGGAGGCTGGAGGGATGGCTCAGCAGTTAAGAGCACTGGCTGCTCTTCCAGAGGACCAGAGTTCAATTCCCAGCAACCACCTGGCAGCTCACAACTGTCTGTAAGGCCAATTCCAGGGGATCTCACACAGACATACGCACAGGCAAAACACCAAAGCACGTGAAGTAAAGATAAATAAGTTATTGAAAAACAAAACAGAAACAAATCAAAATCAAACTCAGTTGTTGTGGATTTGGGGCTCTCTGAGTCCATAGGAGATGATAGAAAGGAAGGCTGTGAGACAGACGTCACACAGGTGCTGCCAAGGATTTGCAGAGACACAGCAGCCATCAAGGCTACACCAAGCCATCTAGAACCAGTGAGACCAACCTCATAGCTTGGCACTTTGACGCCTTCTGAGCTGGCATGCTTGCTCTCAATCACCACAGCAGGTTAGGAGCTTAGGGCAGCTCCACGGGTGACTGTGACTGTCACCTAGGCTCTGCTTTGGGACTCAGTAACTGGAGTTTGGCCCCACAGTCAAAGGCATGGGAGGGCTGTAAGCAATGGCTTCTAACTTCACAGCGTTGTCATCTGGGTGCCTATGGCGCATAGCCCAGGGCAGGATGCTGAAGATGGAGGAGTCACAGACTCAGCTTCAGGACCCAAGGTGGGAGGAGGAAGAGCAAAAGTCGTCCGCTTGTCCACAGGTAGTGCGGACAGCTTCCCAGCTGGGCTTGGTCACTTCTTGCACATGGGTTTACTGTCCTAGGGGAAAACATCCATTGAACATCTTGGAGCTGGGGTCCTTTGATGGGTCCTGGGTGTTTAAAGAGGGTTCAGGGGAAAGCTGTGTCCTGATACAGTGGAGAAGACTTGCAAACACACACATGCAAGCACACACACACACGCACACATGCATGCAGACACACGTATAGGGTAACAATACCAGTCCCCCACTTTAGTGAACCATCTACCAGACTCTGCATTAAGCATTTTACTGACATTAACTCATGTAAGCAGCCATTTACTGAGTCCTACTGCATGCCCAGGCCTTTTCTAGGCACAGGGGAATTCTACAGAGAAAGAAACAGACAAAACAGGGGGCATTTCTGTCTCACCCAGCCCCAGCCCCACGAGACAGATTCTATCTGGATTTCCTGTGGTATTGATAACAAGGCTCAGGGCCGAGGCTCAGTTGACAGGGTACCCATAGCATACACAAAGCCCCAGCGTCTGTCCCCAGCACCTCAGAACCAGGCATTGTAGTGCAAGCCCGTGATCCCAACATTCAAGAGGTGCAGGAAGGCAGGTCAAGAGTTCAAAGTTATTCTCAGCTAGTGACTTCGAAGTCAGCCTGGGACACGTGAGAGACTGCCTTTTAAAAAGGAGGAGAGGGAAGAGAAGGAAGAAAGGAGAGGGGGAAAAACAAAGAATAGAATTGGGATTCTGAGACTGGGTGTGACCTGCGTGCACAGGGGCAGACAGCTTATGTCAAGCCTGGGATCCTCAGGCATGTCTAACCTTAAAGCCTCTGCTCTGCTGTGCCATCCTGCCTTCCCCTGAAGCCAAAAGGAAGTGACACAGGTGGGTGGGGGCGGGGAAAGAGACATGCTGCTCATGAAGTGACAGGGCAGGTGTGCTCAGAGGTGGGACAAGAGCAGAAATAGGCCAGGTTAGGGTGGGGTGGGAGCGCAGAGGGCATACGGAGGTAACCTGGGTACAGGAGTGACACAGGGTCACCTCCAGAGCCCGACAGCTGCAGACTGAGCAGAAAGCTTTGTTCTCATTTGATACCAAGGCACAGAGAGGTTACTCAGGCTGCCTACAGTAACACAGCATCCTAGCTTCAGACCCTGCTTGCTTTATTGGGGGAGGTGATGGTAGAGACACTACGGGTGACACAGAGGACTTCTTTGACGTGTCCTGGCGTGGGGTGCTGCCCCGGAGCCTCTGGAGCCTATCTCCTGCCTTCCGCCATGGTCTTTGCAGTTGCCTGTTATTTCATGGGACGTTGACTTTGAACTTGCTGGTGGGAGAGAGTGTTACGGAGGGCGTGTGTGGCTGGCTATACTATGGAATAAATGACCTCTCTACGTTGCCTTTCAGGGAAGCTAAGCCTCTGTGCTGAGTGCAAGGGTGAGGTGCTTGGGGTGTGGTGAGCGGTGACCGGCAGGCAAGCTTCAGCTCTCGGAGGCTTCCGCTTGTCATCGACAGAATGTGACTAATAATGTTTATTTAACTCCTTTGGTGTTTGGAGCTGTTTAAGCAAAAACATTTGGCATACATAAGTCTTCCTGAATTCTGTTGTGGCTCCCCCATGGACTAGCACCCCAATTTCCCTCTTGGGAGCCACGGTGCTTCCTCTACTCCAGCACGAATTCCCTGGGCTTTGGGTCATATTAAACCCATCCTTCAGGGCTGGCAAGGGTAGCGCCATGGAGAACGGCACACATACCCAGAATGTGATCTTGCGAAGCCACAGGAAGGTGGAAGGAGAGAACTGACCCACGGCTGGTCCTCTGGCTTCCACACATGCTGCAACCCGGGTGCTCCACATCTTGCTCCAGCTGTGCCACATGCTCAGGACTAGCCAATCAGGGTACGGCAACCGAGGGTCGCCGGCTCCCCACAGGATGACGCTGGGAGAGCATGGGGTCCTCACCAGATCTAACATCATGCTCTTGTACTTTCTCAGCCTCTGGACTAGAGTTAAAGAAGCCCTCGTTCTTCAAATGACCCAGATTGTAGCATTCAGTTATAGCGACAGAGAAAAAAAAAAAAAAAAAAAACAGCCCAGACTATGACACATCTACACAGTGACTGTCTGGGGTGTCTAGCCTCGCCTCTGTCATTGCCATCTGCTCTTCTGCTTCAAGGCTGACTCTTAACATGTCCCCTCCCCCAAGATGCCCTCCTGGGCAGCTTATTTAAGTGGCTTCCCTTTTCTCCTTCCTTCCTCTTCTCCCCCGCCCCCTTCTTCTTTTAACCCTCCTCCCATTATCCTCCTCCTCTTGTGTTTGAGACAGGGTTTGCGAGTAGCCCAGGGTTGACCTTGAACCCATGATCCTGCTGCACACACCGTCTAAAGTGCTGGGATTACAGGTGTACATCGCCACACCGGGTTTATGTTCTACGTCTCTAGTCCAGCGTTTCGCTCCTACTGAGAAGGCACTCCACCATCTGAGCCTCATTCTCAGCCTGCGTGCTTTCCTCTGGGACCTCAGCCTGCGTGAGGGCACACACTGTCATGCCGGTGGCTTGTTTGCGGACCCGCTGAGGTTTGCAGGGGGTGGTACTGAGCCCTACGTTTTTCATCCACGTTAGCATGTAGCACACAGTAGGTGCTCAGCGCACTTTTGGGGAAGGAGTGGAAACCTTGTTTGATGAAGTGAAGGGAGATGGGGGAAGCTGCTTTCTGGCCGTGAGTGCTCATGGCCAGGCTGGATGGAGGTCCAGTGGTGGAGGACTGACCTCATCGCTCTGAGGCTCATCCAGAGGCCCGCAGGGCACAGAGGGAACTGTATGTACGAGTGTTTTCACAGCTTCTCAGGCTTCCGAACCAGCTGCCTTCCCAAGAAAACACAACACCCGGGGCCTTCCTCCCCCTCCCTCCGTGAAAGCAGCCAGTGCCCCGAGGAACAGACACTCTGTTTACAGTAATAAAACAAGGTCCATGGCAACGCCATTGTGACATCATGAGAGTGTGAGGTCACAGATCCTTCCAGAGGAAGAATGGGACCAAACAGACACAATGACTTTGGAACCTCTCTGGCCCCCACCAGGGTGAGAGAACTTATATATATATATATATATAAGTGGCTTATATATATACCAGGTGGCTGCTTTTGTTTTCTTTTCCTCCCTCTTGTTCATTCCTCAGTCATGAAAAAAAAATTAAATAAATGAAAGTTTTAAAAGCCTCCAAGTGGAAAGCTTTGTCCCAGGAATTTCCTGTTGGCAGCTGTCCAATGAGCCAGGCATACCAGCAGTCATGTGGGTAAACGGGCCAGTCCTGGACCTGAGAAAGTGCTTGATCTGCCGGCTTCAGGGCCGTGCTTCCCCGAGCCTGGGGATGCTGGCAGGGAAGCTTCCCTGAGCCCACTCTCTGCCCTTCCTCCCCTTCTCCCTTTTCTGCCTGGACAGTACATTCTGTTCTTTTCCTCTCTCTCTTTCCTCCTCCTCTCCCCCTTTTCTCTTTTTCTCCTCATTTTTCTACCATTTTCAATCTATCTCCTCCTGTCTCTGTGTCCTCCACCTCCTTCCCAGGCCCCGCCTCCGTGCCCCTTGCACTTTGATGGCTCTCGTTCCCATCCTGGGCTCATGTTACTGAAACTCAGGAATGTTTCAAACTCAAGAGAGATCTGTGCCAGGGAGAGGCACCAGCTGCGTGGCCAGGGGTCTCAGTTTCCTGGGTAGGCCCCTAAGTAGCAGATACATATTCAAGCATGGTAGCTGTCTGCACTCAGTAAACACATGAGGCCTGTGGCCCAGGAGCCAGGGAGGTGGTCATGAGTAGCCGCTGTCTCCCAACGCCTGCCGACCTTCTAGCAATATGACCTTCCTGGCTACCAGGCTTACCACAGAGAGGGAGGGAAGGACCCTTATTTGGTGAGGGGAAAGGGAACCTCCCAGAATCCTTGTGCCACAACTTACGCTCTGCATCAACCTTCCCGTTCCATCTAAACTGGGCTTTCCCAGTCTTGAACCCAGACTGAGCTGGACCAATCAGCTGTGGGGAGCCATCCTGCATGTGCTTTCACGCTCGTCGGTGTTGCTGACCTTTGTCTGTCAGATTTTAGTAGCAAAGTAGCCCTGTTGTGGCAACCCAAAATATCTCCAGATGTGGCTGAAGGGCCTCCTGGGGGACGGAAGCCTCATCCTTGGGGAAAAACTTTAGTGGAAAACACCTTTGTCCTTCCTCACCCTCAGCACTCCCTGCGTGTCATTTTCTCTGTCTCTAAAATCCCCATGGTGTCCCAGCGCTGTTTTGGCTGTCAGTGTCACAACAGCAACCTGGTCCCAGGGCTAACTGAGCATGGGGATGTGTGATTGTGTATGCCAGATGGATCTCTAGGACCATCTCAGGAGCTGCTCTGGAGTGGATGACAAGCAACCGAGCCTACTCAGGGCTAAGCCACAGGCCGCCCTTCATCATTATGAGGAGCCTGTGGCCTTTGCTCCCTACATCTCTCGCTGTCACACCCCACTGCTTTCTCATCTGTCCTCTCTGCCTGGAACCACCTCATCCCCCTTTTCTACTAGGCCTGCTCCTCATATCAGGCACCAGGACAACCCATTTCTCCAGAAACCTTCCCGGGGGCTGGCAGGATGGTTTGGGGAGGAAGGTGACCTGAGTTGACACCCTGGGACCACACGGTGGAGGATGAAAAGGCATTCCCACCAGGCCCTCATCATCCTCTGACTGCCTGCCTGTAGTCAAGAATGCCATCTCAGCTGCACGGCTTTGGAGTGAGGAGGATGAGGGCTTGGCAGTGGGGCTTGATGGAAGCCGGGACTTCTAGTGAGAGGAGACATTATCCTGAGGGGGAAGCTGAAGCAGATGGGCTGAAGCTTAGGGGCTCCTTGGTCAGTTCCGTATTCTCCTTGGGGAGCTCCTGTTCCCATCAGGCCCATCCAGGAGGACCAACCATCCTTTCTTACTGCCATACAGCCCAGGCCTGGCCAAGACTGGCTGGTGGGCATGCGCAGGACCTCCGAGTGGTTTAATGACTGCCTTTGGAGCAAAGTGGGCCTGGTGATCAATTTGAGAGCACAAGGACATCAAAGCCCAGAAAGCAGAACAGGAGAGACGGCCACTGTCACTGTTTGAGGTCCTTGGGCCAGTAGAACCCCAAGTTCCTTGGGATCCCCCACCGCTAGAGCCATCCATTTCAGTGATGCTGGTTGAGGTTGGTTCCCCCGAGACTCAAACTGGTGGTGCCTGCCATCCGAGACTGCCTTCCACCTTCGGAGCCCACTCTTACAGACAGCCCCTGACCCTGTTGATCTCCCTGAAAAGGCTTCAGACTTAAACGAAGGAACCCCAGGGGCCTACTTGTCTTTGCAGACTTTGTGTCCAGAGTTCTCAGCTTGTTCAGAGTGACCTGGCGTTGTTCTCCAGGCAGGAAAATGGGCCTACTGAACCAGTGCCTGTCACCTCCGAAGGTGTCCACCCTGCGCTGCTCCTGGTCCAGGTCTTGGTCCAGCACTGAGAGCCCACCGGAAAATAGACTCGGCACCCTAGCTTCACCTTGCCCTAGACACTCAACAGCAGCCAACCATACTGGGGAGGACTGGAGGAAGATTGGCCACGTGTGACTACAACAGCACCTTTTCAGATGAAGTCCAGATGGGCGAGCAAGTGTGTGCACGTGTGCGTGTGCGCCAGCCCCCATGTGCCCCCTCGGGCTGCTCTGGCGCCGTAGGCACGTGCTCACGTGTGCACACAACACGCATGCGCAGCCACTCTGCGCGACCCACACTGGGGTGCCACTTGGAGCAGGAAGGATTTGGAATTCCAAATTGGGGCAACAACGGGGCATGGTTGGGCATGAAGCAGGGAGGGCTGGTCGGAACCAAGTCAGCATCCCTTACAATATCCAAGGTGCCCTGCTTTTTCTCCAAGGGTAAAGGACCCCCCAGGGTCTGGGGCTCTGGAAAATCCACAAGCAACTACCTCCCAGCCAAGCACCTTCCTGACACTTCCACCCGCATGCCCAGATGGTGCCCAAGATATAATCGCCACATACCCCCACCCCAACACACCCCACGGCTGCGAGCCACGGAATACATTTCAAGCCATGCTGTAAACTGTGCTTTTGGATGTCATTGAGCCCTCCCGTGCCAATGACATCACGGTTTCCATGGCAACTAATATAATTAACATGAGGGAAAGTGCAAGGAGAAAGAGAACGCAGAGTCCACCCCAAACAGAGAGAAGGACACGAGGGGCGGGGAGGGGCGGAAGGACCCATAAAAAACGTTCTCCTGCCACTTGTTTGATCAGCCCCTGACCGTCACCCCCGTTGTGGTGGGGGTGGGGTGGAGGTGGGGTCGAGCTCCTTGGCAATCTCTGTCTCCTACGAAAATCAGAAGAGGCTTTGTCGCCTTTACAGCTATGGAGCTGAACCAGAGGAGCCTGCCTCAGGTGAGGCAAGGACACCTCTGGCCCTTGGCTCTTGCAGGGGCTGAGGAAGCCAGGGCCTGGAGGGGCTTTCCCAGAGCCCAGCTCGGGTCACACAAGCGGGTTAGACTTCCTTTTTTTTTTCCCCTGTTGGGGATAGGTTACAAGGGTGGAGGGCGGGCGTGGGAGAGGGGAGATGAGTGGGATTGGGGTGCATAATTGAAATTCACAAAGAACCAATGAAAAGTTAAAGGAAAGAGAAGGAAGGAAGGAAGGAAGGAAGGAAGGAAGGAAGGAAGGAAGGAAGGAAGGAAGGAAGGAAGGAAGGAAGGAAG
>NW_026590062.1:7435930-7444482 GCF_907164565.1 Psammomys obesus | reverse complement strand
AAGGAAGGAAGGAAGGAAGGAAGGAAGGAAGGAAGGAAGGAAGGAAGCCAGTGTCTGTCCCTCAGGTCAGGACCCTTTGAGCCTGTCTCTGGTGCCAGCCTTGTGGGAGCCATGTAAATTAAGCTCATTTCTGGAACTTGTTTTTTATTATTTATCTTAATTTTGTTTTATTTTCTTATATTATGTGCATTGATATTTTTGCCTGCATTTATCTTTATCTGTGTGAGGTTCCTGGATGGCCTGGAACTGGAGTTACAGACAGTTGTGGCTGCCATGTGGTTGCTGGGAATTGAACCCGGGTCCTCTGAAAGAGCAGCCAGTACTCTTAACCACTGAGCCATCTCTCCAGCTCGGGACCCTGGTTTTTAAGGTCCCCAAAGGCCCATGTTTTAAAGGTTGGTGTTATTGGACCCTTTAAGAGTGGGGAATCCATGGGAGGTCTTCAAGTCAGTATCATGGTTCTCTAGGCCTCTGCTCCTCGTTTCTATGGCGTGCCACAGGCAAACTTTCTTCCCAGGGCCTACTCCCTTGCTGTTTTGCCACAGGCCCAAAACAATGGGGCCATGGATTAGAACCCTTAAATCCAATCTTTTCTCTTTGCAAGGTAACCAACTCAGGTGACCGTATATGTATACTCCCCATTGGTATGTGCATGGGGAGCTGAAAAAACGGCACCTGTAATTTCATTCCTACTCGAGAGAAAGAAGAATTCATTGAAAATCAGAGGACCCATGACTTATTTGCGTTGACCACATAAAGCCTTAAAGCTCAGTTTCTGTTTAACAAAGTCCGTGATTTTCTTCTTCCTTTTAAATAAAGATTTATCTGTTTTTATTTTGTCTGTACAAGTGTTTCGCCTGTGTGCGTGTAAACGCACTGCACGCATGCCCGTGCTCACGTAGCAGATCCCTAGAGCTACAAATAAGTAAGCCTCCATGTGGGAGCTGGGAGGAAGCCCGGGTCCTCTGCAAGAGCAGCCAGTGCTATGGACGACGGAGCCACCTCTCCAGGCCCCTTTTCTCTTTTCTGTTTACTTATTTTGAGACAGGGTCTCTCACCATGTAGCTTTGACTGGCCTGGATCTTGCTATGTAGGCCAGGCTGGCCTTCAACTCAGAGGTTCACCTGCCTCTGCCTCCCCAAAGTGCTGGGATTAAGGGAGTGTGCTACTCCCTCCCTCCCCAACTACCCACCTTTCTCTACCTGAGATGGGGTTTCTTAAGCCCAGGCTGGCCTCAAATTCGCTATCTAGCTGAGGATGACCTTGAACTTCTGATCTTCCTGGGTCACCTGCGTGTGCCACCGTGCCCAGTGTTTAGTCTTTCCCATATGCCCTGGGCTGAGGCTTGGCAGAGCACACCTTCTGAGTGCACATGCATCTGCCTGGGACCACAGCTTCGTTTCTACAATGAGCTTATCGTATAACGGAGACTTAATTGGAGGTGCTGGAGTTTACGATGCTGGAGTGGCTGACCGAATACGCCATGAGACTTCAAAGAAGATGTCTCCACGGCAAAGAGACAGTCAGCAAAGGCAGACCTCGACTGAGGAACAGGGTGGGGTGGTACTGGAAGACATGTTCCCATTGGAATTTCAAAGGGGAGCGGCCTTGCCCTCTTTCCCTCACCCCTTCTCCCTCTTCTGCCCTTCCCCTTCCCTTTTCTCTTTCAGCCCCGGAGGTTCAGAAAAAGTTCTTTCAGTGAGCCACACTCTCCTCTCCTAACTCCCATCCCTGACACACCTCCTTCCATTTTGGATTTCAGGGACTCATTCTCTTTCCATTACAAAGACTATTTTCTTGTTTGTCTTACTGAAATAAGGCTTTGCCACATAGCTCAGACTGGCCTCGAACTCACGATTTTGGTGGCTCAGCCTCGTGAGTGTCGGGATTACAGGCATGAGCCACCATGCCAAGCTTCTAAAGATAATTTTTAGGGGTAAATGAAACCGTTTACTGGGCATATTTTTTTAGTGCTGTGGCTGCTGAATACACGGGCTCCTTTTCAGCCAAGCTCCTGTACCTTGTGCCTGGCGCCTTACTGTCTTCTATGAACTCTGGGCAAAATGTTCCCCACCACCCAAGGCTGCGGGAAGGGCCAAGTGAGCCGTGCCTGCAGCACACAGGTGAGGGCCTGGTAATGCTAATTATTATTTATCCAGCTTGCACCAGGAGCCGTGCCAGAACCTGATACTTATTAAACAGCAAAGCATGCAGCTCTCCTCCAAGCCAGATCTTATCTCTTTCCTTTCCCAGGTGAGGAAACTGAGGCAGGGGGAGGTGAAGGTGCTTGCCCAAGGCCACTGTGGGAGTGTTGAGGGGGAACCAGACAAGACTAGGCTGGGGAGGCCACAGTCTTCGGGGGGAAGGGGGAACTGTGTTTGTAAAACCTGCAGCTTCTCATTCAATTCAACAGCTCTATTCAGTTATTTAACTTTTAAATTGTGTGAGTGTGCGTGCCTGTGCGTGTGCCCTGTCTTGTCACACATGCGTGTCCTGCTCTACTAACTTTTACCTTATTCTCTCAAGAGAGGCCCATCCTTGTGGAGAAAGCCATCCTTGCCAAATGTCCATCATGATACCCTACGGACTAGCCATAGCTACTGAGCAGAGAAGGGGGTTGAGTTGGGATCTGTATTCTTTAACCTCCAGACACTTTCCATTTACCATCTAATTGCCCTCTATAGTGAGTCCGCAAACCCACCTTCGACACTTTCCATAGAGCAATGGGTTGAATTCCTTACTAAGTCCTTCACTTTTGAGGGGCAAAGCCTGTTGTTTGGAGTCTTGGGCGTGTGCATGGACACGCCCTGAGTGTAATGATTCTGCTGACTCTGGCCCAGGTCCTGTTTAACCAGGCTGGTACAGGCTGTTCAGGTGTCCTTGGGCAGAGTCAAAAGGCCCCACCTGTTCTAGGGAATCTTTCTCCTGGCTCATGCACGGCCAGAACCCATACTC
The DNA here is from genome assembly GCF_907164565.1 of Psammomys obesus. NCBI lineage: Eukaryota > Metazoa > Chordata > Mammalia > Rodentia > Muridae > Psammomys > Psammomys obesus. The sequence goes on along the minus strand of NW_026590062.1, from coordinate 7,441,527 downwards.
GATTTTAATGGATTCCAAGGCAGCACGTGCCGTCTCCCATGGGTTGTTGGCAAAGGAAAGCTTGCTGGAGCTGGCAGCAACCTTACCAGCAGCTGGCAGGACATCGTAATCCCCACCCTTCACCAAAAATCACTCTGCAATTCCAAGTCCCAAAGGAATGGCACAGCACCTCAAATGTCTCCAAGTAAAGTTGACCTTTTGTCTCTCTTAAACTTAGTTGACTAAGTCTAAGCAAATTATTTGTGTATGGGTGCCTTATCCATTTACCTCACAGTCCCATTTACCCCCCCCCGCCTCCTTCCCCTAGTGTGTGTGGAGGGACCTTCCCATGCAGCATCAGCTCTGCACACATTCAGTGGACCAGCTGAGAACCCTGACCAGTCCCCTTCTCCAGCAGCCCTTCCCTCACCGCCCACTCTCTTCACTTCTCCCACCTTCCTGGGTCAGCTTCCTGCTTCCAAGTTCACGTCATCAGGACAGCTGAGCAGGACAGCAGGGGAAGTCTTTGGGGGTAAAAGTCAGTCAGGTGGCCTTGTAGAAAGGATGTTGGATGGACTTAGGACATCTATTAGGATGGAGGGAATGAAAGGCTAGGAAGTAACTCATTGTCCGGCTCTGAGCTCCCAGAATGCATGCTCTCCAGAAAGCACCTCACACTCTTGAAGCCCTCAAGCACCTATTTGTGCCAGATGTAGCGGATGACATCCTGATGAGGCTGCCCGTAGCCAGGTCCCTGACCAAGGTGGCATTCCTTGACTCTGCAGTGTCTTTATCCCATGACAGAAGTAAATCTAGTAACTGGAACTCCCAAAAGAAAAGGAGAGGGGTTGGGGGTCGGGGGCGGGGAGGAGTGTGCACGCTCCAATGGAGTGCCCGTCCTAAGCCCTGCGCTCTGTCCCCATCGCCTCTCAGACCAGGCATGGTGGCTCATATTTGCAATTACAGCACTCGGAAGATGTAAGCAGGAGGATCAGAAGTTCAGGGTCATTCTCAGCTACATGGTGAATTTAAGGCCATCCTGGGCTACATGAGACCCTATCTCAAATATAAAAAGGAAAAGGAGGAAAGAAAAGAGGGAGAGATGGAGGGAGGGAGAAACAGACAGACACACACACACATACACACACACACACACACACACACACACACACACAGAAGAGGGCTATAATGAGCCAGCCAACTAACACCATCAGTTGTAGAGAGCCAGGAATGGTGGCACAGCAACCAGTCCCTTGGAGCCTGCAGAAAGAGTCCACACTCCCAGCACCGCCATCATTTTTGAACTTCTGACCTTCAGAACTTCAAGAGAACACCTTTCTGTGCTTTATGTCATACCGTCTCTGGTCATTCATCACAGCCCTAGGACAGTAGGGAGTCACATCTTATTTAATGACACTACTGTGTCCTGAGCAAAGTGCTGACAGATGACTCTGTTGTCATGAGAACGTCACAGCATGTCCTTTTGACACCCAACCTGCCTGTGATGTCACCCCATAATAGAATCCTAGGGGATTGCTGCCAAGATGTGGTCTGCTAATAGCCAGGATGGCATGTGTAGGGTCTACAGACTCTAGACGTGTCACAGTAGCTTTCTGACCCCGATGATCCCCACTCCTCTGTCAGTGTGACAGAAGGGACAGTGGCCTGGCTGCCAGTCAGGTGGCATGCTAGCATGGAGATAGAAGGCAGCACGAGTGCATGCTCATCAATAAAGTAAGTCGGGACAGGAACTCAGGCAAGGCAGGAACCTGGAGGCAGGAGCTGAGGCAGAGGCCATGGAGGGGTGCTGCTCACTGGCTTGCTCCCATGGCTTGTTCAGCCTGCTCTCTTAGAGCACCCAGGACCACCGGCCTAGGAATGGTCCCACCCACAATGGGCTGGGCTCTTCCCCCATCAGTCAAAAATGCCTTACAGCTGGCATTTTTCTCATGAAGACATTCCTCAACTGAGGCTCCGTCCTCTCTGATGAAGCTTGTGCTAAGTTGACACACAAAACCAGTCAATTCACAATTCATAAACAAACAAACAAAAAAGAATACAAACAGCTGGTGTGGCAGTGGTGGTCCATGTCTTTAATCACAGCACTCTGGAGGCAGAGGCAGGTGGATCTCTACATTCAAAGCCAGCCTGGTCTACAAGAGAGACCAGGGTTACACAGAGAAACCCTGTATCAGAAAAATAAATAAATTTATAAATAAACAAATAAACAAAAAACACCAAACAACTCTCATTTCCCAGTTTAGAGGAGAGGTAGCAGATAGTCCTCTGATTTTTTTTTTTTTTTTTTAGATGAAAGAGAATAATAGAGAACAGAAAATGATGCACGTTTCCTGGAAAGGAGGAGCAGGCGTTTTATTCCCTGTCTGTTTTAAAATAGCCAAGCATATTCATTCTGCTGGCACGGTGGGGGTCTGTCCCTCTGGGCACAGAGGCCCTGCCCTGCCTGGGGGAGGTACTGAGGGGTTGAGGTTTCAGATATATTGCTTCGGTGCTTGTCTGGTTCCGCGGAGTGGCCACTGGAGAGAGGCTTGGCTGCAGATGGCAGGGAAGCAACATACAGAAATGCCGTGCATAACTAAATATAACTCACGTCTGAAACGCCTTTCGCCAAGCCCTGGGAGCGTTCACATGCGTTATCTCATTAAATCCGCTCAAGAGCAGAGAGCTAGATCGCCCTCCCTCCTCTTTTATGGAGGGATGGGGGCCTTGAACCCACGTCATCCATCGCACCTGCTGGGCTCCCACCGGGCTCCTTGGAAGGCCCAGAATCCAGGAAAGTGCCCCGAGGCAAACAGCAGGGACCATCCTATTAGGTTAGCCAATGCCAGCTGCTGTGACAAACGGACTTCCAAGCATCTACGACCCAATACCACAGACACTTATTTAGCCCACACTGTGTAAAATCCCAAATGGGTGTCCCTGCTTGCCAGGAAGCTTTCAGTGGGTCTTTTTGGTATTCCAAGTTCCTCCAGCTCATGGCCGTGCCCACCTCTCAGCCTCCACTCCTTCTTCCTTAGCTTGCACAGGGGACAGGGTTTTATGAGTCAGTCCTCGAAATGTCCCACAGGCTATCACTTCTATGCACATTCATTGGATAGAGGCGGGTCATGTGGCTATATACCTGCAAAGGAGGCTGGGAAATGTAGTCCAGTACTGCCGCAGCCCAAAGAGGAAGTAGTCCAGCAATGCCCAAACCAGATTATTTTCCTGAGAACCTCCGCGCTTACCTGTTGCTTTAAGGAGGTCAGTTCCAATTTTACTTATATTAATTAGGCTGAGGTTTTTTAGGAACACACACACCACATTTATGTGACAACAATTAAAGAACGAAAAAAGATGCCATAAATTTGAAAGGGAGCAAGGGGCATGGTATATTGATTGGGGAGGTTTGGAGGAAGGGGGGAAGTGAGAAACGATGTAATTGTATTATGTCAAAAGATAGAAAGAAATATTTAAAAAAAAATAATTAAGCTGAAAGAAAGGCTTGTTTGTTTGCTTGTTTCCTGAGATAGGGTCTTGCCACATAGGCCAGCTAGCCTGGAATTTGCTATGTAGACCAGGTTGGCCTTGAACTCCAAGTTCTAGGAGTTAAGGCTTGTACCACTACACCCAGATGTAACAGTTTTAAAAAATATGCGTGCGTGCGCTTGTGTGTTTGTGCGTGTGCGCGTGTGTGTGTTTTCTCCTTCCACCCAAGGATCCAACACTCTCTATTCCCTTACTGCTGGTGCCATAGTTGTTCATGAGCAACCTGGCTTTTCATGTGGGTTCTGGGATTAGAACTCAGGTCCTCAGGCAGCAAAGTGAATCTTAATGAGTGAATCTTAATCTCCTGGCCAGCAGATAAAGCAGAGAGGCAGCTGAGATTGGGAAGCAGGCTGCACAGACCTAGCCACCAGCCTCACAATGGCTGGGAAGAGAGAGAGAAAAGAACTAAAGAGAAGGAGATTCAGAGGCAATGAGCAGCTGATGGGTTGATGCGCTGTGTCCTACTATGAAGGAGGAAGGAAGGCACATTAGACCTAATGAGAATAGCAGCCTAGTCAGAGAAGGGCTTCCCTTGGGGTTTACACGGATTAGCAGTGTTTTGCAGGTCAGAGAAAGCCAAGCTACAGCCAGACGGGGATCCCTAGGCCTCAGTGCTGAGGCTCCTGGCTTACCCCTCAGCCCCACAGGCCCCTGGTGTTTGGTTAATATCCTCCTTCAGGCTGAGACAGACTCACCTTGACCTTCATCATGCACTCATGTCTTCTAACCTTGGGGGCATCGTGTGTGTGTGTGTGTGTGTGTGTGTGTATGTGTGTGTTGAACTGTTACAAAAGATGGGTAACACTTTAATGGATTATAAAAAATCAGATTTTTTTTTAGAAAGAAAATTAGGAAAGAAACTTTAAAGCAAATCAAATGATGCTGACAATCACCTGAAAAATGGAAGTGGGGAGCTGTCCATCTGAAGCAGAGCCTTAAAGATTGGGGGTTGGGAGGGGGACACAGCTTAGTGACAGAAGTTTTAAAATCCTGAAAACTTGAGGCTCTGGATTCCCAGTCACTCAAAACAACCCAGGTCAGGTAGATCTGAGAGGACACTGATGTTTGAGCCTAGAGCTTCCGGGAGACCCCAGATAACAAGGTGAAATCTAGTGTGCCGTACTGATGTCCCACAGCCTGATGGGATTTCATGACTGACACCTAGCTTAGTTTTAGAACGAACACACCCTGCAGTAGTCAAGTTTCCTCATCCTCATCCCAAGCCTGAACCTTATCAAGGGATGGGAGGATCTTGCAAGTGACTCTCCCAATGGTCTGCTCCTTTTCTTTTCTCTTCCAACTTCAGTCTCTACTTTTTCTTTAAAAAAGTATATATATATATATATATATATATATATATATATATAAAATTATTATTATTTATTTGTGTGTGTCTTTGTGCACCTGTGTGCATATGCCTTCGAGAAGACCTGGATTTATAGGCAGCTGTGAACCACGCAATGTGGGAACTGAACTGGGGTCCTCTGTAGGAGCAGCATTTGCTGTTAATCACTGAGCCTGTGATCCCAGGACTTAGGAGGTAGAGGCAGGAGGATCAAGACCTCAAGGTCATCCCTGGTTACTTGTTGAATTAGAGGCTAGCCTGGACAACATGAGGCCTGGTCTCAAATAAATAAACAAATAAATAATTAATTAAATAAAAAATCCAAGGCCAGCAAGGTGGCTCATCAGGTAAAGGTGCTTTCTACCAAGCCTGATCACCAATTTGAGCAAATTATCCTTTGACCTTCATGTGTTTTCTAACACATCTATAAGTGCAAACCCTGCCTCTCCTCACAAAACAAACAAATAAATAAATATAACAAATTTTCAACCCAAGCAATGGTAGGTGTGCTGGCACACTCCTTTAATCCCAGCACTCGGGAGGTAGAGGCAGGTAGATCTCTGAGTTAGAGGGCAGCCTGATCTACCTAGTGAGTTTCAGGACAGCCAGAGCAAATAGTAAGATCCTGTCTCAAAAAGGAAGGAAGGAAGGGAGGAAGGAAGGAAGGAAGGAAGGAAGGAAGGAAGGAAGGAAGGAAGGAAGGAAGGAAGGAAGGAAGGAAGGA